>NC_053024.1:127380574-127680574 GCF_003073215.2 Triticum urartu | reverse complement strand
CTTCTTCATTCTTCGAGTATACCATAATATCATCAATAAACACCACAAAAAACTTGTCCAAATACTCCATGAACACCTTGTTCATCATGCTCATAAAATAGGCAGGGGCGTTAGTCAGTCCAAACGACATGACTATATACTCGTATAATCCATACCGCGTGGTGAACGCTGTCTTTGGTATATCCTTCTCTCAAATTTTCAACTGATGATATCCTGATCGTAGATCGATCTTAGAAAACACTTTAGCTCCTTGCAACTGATCGAACAGATCATTGATCATCGGCAGTGGGTACTTGTTCTTAATCGTTACTTCATTCAAAGCTCGATAATCAACAACCATCCTTAGGGACTTATCCTTCTTCTCAACCAAAAGTACTGGGGCTCCCCAAGGTGACGAGCTTCTTCGAATGTAACCTTTCTCCAATAGCTCCTTGATCTCTTTCTTAATTTCCTCCAGATCATTTGCGGGCATCCGATAGGGTCTCTTGGATATTGGCCCTGTACCTTGCAATAACTCTATCAAAAACTCAATGTCTCTATCCGGTGGCATGCCTGGTAACTCCTCTGGAAAAACATCCATGAAATCCTTCACTACAGGCACTTCCTCCTGAACAACTCCCGTGAGGGCATTCACTTGGCTCCTCCTAGGCACATGCCTAGATACATACTTAATCCTTTTTCCCTCCGGGGTGGTGAGATAAATCGACTTACTAGCATAGTCAATATTTCCTCCATGCTTTGACATCCAGTCCATACCTAATATCACATCCAATCCTTGTGACTCCAAGATAATTAGCTCGGACAGAAAAACATGTGTGCCAATGGTTAGGGGTATCTGGTTGCACCATCGGCTAGCCATGTACTCTGCTCTAGGTGAACTCACTAGGAGAGGGGTCCTAAGGGTTTGGGTTGGTAGTTTAAACTTATCCACGAATCCCCTTGATATGTATGAATGCGATGCACCAGTATCGGAAAGAACAAGAGCAGTAAATGACTTAACCAAAAACTTACCTATTACCATGTCCGGCTACTCTTCAACCTCCTCCATGTTAACGTGGTTCACTTGTCCTTTGTTGAATGGACTAGGCTTCTTCCCAGCGCTCCCATTTCTGTTTCCATTCCTTCCTTTGGGGAAATCATTGTCATAGTGCCCTGTCTTCCCGCACTTAAAGCAAGTAACTTGACTTAGGTCTCTTTTGGCGGGTGTGGCTGGGTTGGAGCGGTTCTGATTGTTGTTACTCCCGTTCCCATTCCCATTCTTGGCACCATTGTGATTATGCGATCCTCCTATAGTGTGGTTGTGACCCCCATGGTTATGAAAAAGTCCTCCCGAGTTCGGGGTTAGGCGAGGCTTCTGCTGAGCTCCTGAGTTATACTTCCCTTGTCCGTACTTCCTTTTACGGCTCTCAATCTGCTGCTGCTTCCCTTCAATCATAAGAGCCTTATCTACCAACTCCTGGTAGTTGTTGAAGGTTGCTACCATCAACTGCATGCTCATCTCATCATTCAACCCTTCCATAAACTTCTCCTGCTTCGCAGCATCTGTGGCCAGATCATCAGGGGCATAGCGTGATAACTTGCTAAAATCATCCACGTACTGAGCCACAGTACGGTTTCCCTGGCGTAAGTTGCGGAACTCCCGCTTCTTCATCTGCATAGCTCCAGTTGAGACATGGGTTGTGCGGAAAGCTTGCTGAAACTAATCCCAAGTGACATTGGCTATGGGGAAAGTGGCCGTGTAATTCTCCCACCATGAGGCTGCTGGTCCATCCAATTGATGTGCGGCAAAGCGCACCTTCTCAGCATCTGTGCAACCTGCGGTGGTCAACTCCCTTCCAATACGGTGTAGCCAATCATCAGCAACTATAGGCTCGGTGCTACTGGAAAACACCGGCGGCTGTAACCTTAGAAAATGGGCTAGGTTGTCCACTGGTGGCGGGTTGTTGTTGTTGTTGCCCTGGTTCTGAACTAACAATTGCATCAAGGCATTCTGCTGCTGGATCATCTGGGTGAGCTCCGGTGGGAAGGCAAAACCGGTGTCACGTCTCGGAGGCATCTGATGGGTTTAGATGGAAGAGATCAGAATAGAAAAAAGGTCTAATGAGAAAGCACTACCCATATGCACATGAGATAAACACAATCATTTCACTCTATCAATCAAGCAAGGGCATACAAGCGGTCTAGAACTATCGCAAAAGTGCTCAACTACTGCTAAATACACGGGGAAATACTAATAATATATGGTGGTCATCTAGAAATTTTAATCGGTGGAAGACTCCATGATGTCTGCTCCAGCTTCGTCTTCAAAGTCATCATCAGTAGGATCGGAATCGGCGTCGTCGATGATGATGTAGTTATATGGGCAAGTGAAATCGTCATCTTCTACTCCCGGTGCTGGTCCTCCCATGAATACTCCGAACTTCTTAACTAAGTCGTCATTCTTCTCCAGTAGTGTCTTAATTTCCTCCTCATATCCATCGTGTGTAAACTTGAGTTCTTCCTCCAGCTCGATGATCCTAGTCTTCACCTTCTTCAAGTCCATCATGTCTGCGCACATCTGGTTCTCCTGACGACGAATGTGCTGGTTTAACTCCTGGATAAAAGCTGCAATGGATCTAACCTTCCTGGTGTTGATTACTTCCCATTGCTCGTCTCGGCGCCCACATATTTGGTAGATAGTGTCCTTGATTTACCTGTTGTAGACTTCTCCAATGCGTCCCATGGTAATGTGGGCTGCCATGCTCTTGCCTAGACTCCAGGTGGGTGCTTCGAAAGAAAATTCTATGGGTTTGGAAGTTGGCGAGAACGTCCTTCCTAGAACTTGTACTTGAATCATCCAGCGCTCCTCTTCTAGTAAGGTGGCGTTGTACGTCCCGGTGAAGCTTGGTATTCCAATGTTCAAGTACCTAGTGACTTACTTCAAGTGGCGTCCAAAAGGTGTGTCTTCATCTGGTTGTGCAAACTTGTTCTTCATCTCCGCCATCCTAAAGAGTAGAAAATGGAGAGGAGTCAAAAATAAGTAGAGAAGAGTGACCTATGGTTTATCTTAGTGGTCGTGTCCTACACTCAGCGTGTGCTCTGATACCATCTTGTAGCGACCCGACCTCAAACGGTCAAGTCTTTGTGCTTCAGTGTCATCCCTGGATCGGTAATACTGACACACACAGTACTCGAGGATTTATAACAGAGTAGCAATCACACACTTATTACTTCGAATGTCTCAAGAGAGAACTTATTACAAAAATATGGCTTAAGGCCATCTAATGCGATAACAGCGGAAGGCTTGGAAGATAAAGTGAGTCCATCAACTCCAATGACATAGCTGAGCTGCACGACAACGACCTAACGTACCTTACTCCTCGTCTGAAAAGTCTGCAACATAATACGTTGCAGCCTGAAAACGGGTCAGCACATGGAATATGCTGGCAATATAACACAGTAGAGCATAAACAGAATAATGCTATCACTACATGCATATATGGCTGGTGGAAAGCTCTATGGTTATAGTTTTTGCGTAAAGCCAATTTTTCCCTACAACAAAGGAATAGATTTTAATTTAACTATCATGGTGGTTGAACAATATTGAGAAGGTACCCCCAACTCAATCCCAAATTAAAGTAGTTAACAAGCCAACAATATTAATTAAAAGTGATGAGATACATGTGATAACCCAAGTAATAGATACTCAAGATTGTCCATAACCGGGGACACGGCTAACCATGATTAGATTGTACACTCTGCAGAGGTTTGCGCACTTTTCCCCATAAGACTCGATCGCCTCCATTGGATTTCTCGCACTACATGGTGTTTGAGAAACGGATGACCAAGACACAGTCTTTCAGAAACATTAACTCTTTACTGCGGGTAGACCATACCAAACCTACAAAACCCACTACCTGCTGATCTACCTCTTCAAGAGCTTCACGTAACTTACTCAACTATGCTAGAGCCCATAATAGCTTGTGGCTGCACACGGAAGTTTCTAGCACGAATCATCTCAGTTCCCTTTGAGCCTGGGTGGCGGTCCATAGGAAGATCACACGGGTACCCTGGGATTTCTAAAAAAATAATACAGACAACACTGGGTTCCCCAGGTGCCTCAATCCACCCAGATGTTTATTTAAGTTGCCACCTTAAGTTGAACCATTAATTAACAATCTCACATCTGTCATGGATTTCACTCAAACCCAAACCACGTCTACGAGCATAGCATAGCATAGTAATATAAGCAACACGTAGAAGTATCTCCCAAGGGTTTGATAGTAACAGGGCAATAGGTTCTACCTCAACAACTACTTCCCAACCCACAAGTTAATGACATCCTAATCATGCAATGTTTGAGGATTGGAACTAATGCATAAAAATTGGGTATGAAAAGAGTATGATCAATGCGTTACTTGCCTTGCTGACGATCCGCGAATCCTAGGGACTCGTAGTAACATGCTTTGCACTACGGGAATTCTATCGCAAACAACAATAACATACATAAGCAACAAGTAGAGATGCACAAGCAAAACTCAAATAAAAGAGTTTGACCAGAAAGTTCAACTTAAGAACTCCGGTTTGCAAAAAGAATCAAATCAAACGGAGCAACGAAACTCAAACGACGAAAGAAACAAGATCCGTTTACTAATCTGAACTAAGGTCAAATTTTACAGTACCAAAATCTTGTTCAAGTTGATTAAACAAAAAGAGGGTCTCGAGACGAAGATCTAGGTGCTTGAATCGCCTGATTCCGACTAACGAGCGAAAAGATAAACAGAAACTAAGATCGGATCAGAAATCACGATCGAGAATAATCATGGAAAAAAAATCCGATAAAAGAAAACTGACGAACAGACTAACGAACGAGCGTTCGTTAACTATAACTAACGAGCGAAAACTGTTAAAACGAACGTACGGACGAACGTCCGCTAATTAGAAGAACCGAGAAAAACCAGCAAACCGATCTAAAAAACAAACTAGGGTTTCTAAGAAAATCGAACGGTTTAAAAAAAACCGGCGGCTCGGATCCGGCGCGATACCTCGGGCGAGGGGCTCCGGCGAGGCGGCGGGGCGGCGGGCCTCGGCGGTGGCACGGGCGGCAGGCGGCGCGGGGGGCAGCTGCGGGCGACGCGGGGCGGCTGTGGGCGGCGCGGGCGGCGACGGCTGCGGCAGTGGTGTGGTGGTGGGGGGCTCATCGGCGAGCTTTAAAGGGGAGGCGGCTTGCTTGGGCGAGGGGGCGACCGAGGAGGAGTCTGAGCCGGACTCTCCTCGGCGTCCGTGTCGGGCACGGCGGCGCGGGCGAGGGAGGCGGTGGCGCGGGCGGGCCAGCCTGGCTCGGCTAGGCTTCGGCCCAGTCGGGCGTGGGGAGTGTTTTTAACAATTTCGCTGATAGAAATAAAATCCTAGTAAATAAAATAAAAATCAAAAAATGACAAAACAAATTTTCACCGTCTAAATACTATATTTAGAACGAGATGAACATTTTCTTGGCCCTAAAATGCAATTTTGAAAACGTGTAATTTTTCTAATGCAAATAAAATCCAAATAAAAAATCAAATAAAAATGATTTTAATATTTTTCCTCCAATATTTCAATTATTTTGGAGAAGCCATATTATCTCCTCTCTTATATTTTAATACGAAATATTTTTTGGAGAGAAAAATAATTAAAATCAAAAATCCTCGTTTCATTATTTGATAAAAATCAAAGATGAAAACTGGGAAATCCTCAACTCTCTCCGAGGGTCCTTGAGTTGCTTAGGATTTTGAGGATTGTGAAACGAAAATGCAATAAAATATGATATGCATGGATGACCTATATATAACATTCCAAATTGAAAATTTGGGATGTTACAAAAGGTGCTCTATAGGTGTCTCTGATGGTGTTTGTTGAGTTGGCATAGATCGAGATTAGCATTTGTCACTCCGATTGTCGGAGAGGTATCTCTGGGCCCTCTCGGTAATGCACATCACTATAAGCCTTGCAAGCAATGTGAATAATAAGTTAGTTGCGGGATGTTGCATTACAGAACGAGTAAAGAGACGTGCCGGTAATGAGATTGAACTAGGTGATGATACCGACGATCGAATCTCAGGCAAGTAATATACCGATGACAAAGGGAACAACGTATGTTGTTATGTAGTTTGACCAATAAAGATCTTCGTATAATATGTAGGAACCAATATGAGGATCGTGGTTCCGCTGTTGTTTATTGACCAGAGATGAGTCTCGGTCATGTCTACATAGTTCTCGAACCCGTAGGGTCCGCATGCTTAATGTTCGATGACGATCAATATTATGAGTTTATGTGATTTGATGTACCGAAGGTTGTTCGGAGTCCCGGATGTGATCACGGACATGACGAGGAGTCTCGAAATGTTCGACACATAAAGATTGATATATTGGATGACTATATTTGGACACAAGAATAGTTTCGAGGGTCACCGGATATATATCGGAGTGCCGTAAGGGTTATCGGAACCACCGAAGAAGTAATGGGCCTTATTGGGCCTAGGGGAGAGAGAGAGAGAGGGGGGGGGGCAGATAAGGGCTGGCCACGCGCCCCCCATGGGCCTAGTCCGAATTGGACTAGGGGGCGGCGCCCCCTCCTTCCTTCTCTTTCCCCTCTCCTTCCTTCTTCTCCTAGTAGTACTAGGAAAGATTATGCAAACATACACACTATTTCTTTCTAGATGGTTATTCTGGTTTCTCTCAAATACCTGTGTCGGCTAGAGATCAATCAAAGACTACTTTTACATGCCCTTTTGGTACTTTTGCTTATAGACGTATGCCTTTTGGTTTATGTAATGCACCTGCTACCTTTCAAAGATGCATGATGGCTATATTCTCTGACTTCTGTGAAAAGATTTGTGAGGTTTTCATGGACGAATTTTCCGTCTATGGTTCCTCTTTTGATGATTGCTTGAGCAATCTTGATCGAGTTTTGCAGAGATGTGAAGAAACTAATCTTGTCTTGAATTGGGAAAAGTGCCACTTTATGGTTAATGAAGGTATTGTCTTGGGGCACAAAGTTTCTGAAAGAGGTATTGAAGTTGATAAAGCCAAGGTTGATGTGATTGAAAAGATGCCATGTCCCAAGGACATCAAAGGTATAAGAAGTTTCCTTGGTCAAGCCGGATTTTACAGGAGGTTCATTAAGGACTTCTCAAAAATTTCTCGGCCTCTGACTAATTTATTGCAAAAAGATATACCATTTGTCTTTGTTGATGATTGTGTAGAAGCATTTGAAATACTTAAGAAAGCATTAGTCTCTGCACCTGTTGTTCAGCCACCTGATTGGAATTTACCCTTTGAAATTATGTGTGATGCTAGTGATTATGCTGTAGGTGCTGTTCTAGGGCAAAGAGTTGATAAGAAATTAAATGTCATTCATTATGCTAGTAAGACTCTAGACAATGCTCAAAGAAATTATGATACTACTGAAAAAGAGCTTTTAGCAGTTGTATTTGCTTGTGATAAGTTCAGACCTTATATTGTTGATTCTAAAGTAACTATTCACACTGATCATGCTGCTATTAAATACCTTATGGAAAAGA
Source organism: Triticum urartu (assembly GCF_003073215.2). Classification (NCBI taxonomy): domain Eukaryota; kingdom Viridiplantae; phylum Streptophyta; class Magnoliopsida; order Poales; family Poaceae; genus Triticum; species Triticum urartu. The sequence continues at coordinate 127,673,033 of NC_053024.1, read as the reverse complement.
AAGATGCTAAACCTAGACTTATTAGATGGGTTCTCTTGCTACAAGAATTTGATTTGCATATTGTTGATAGAAAGGGAGCTGAAAACCCCGTTGCAGACAACTTGTCTAGGTTAGAGAATGTTCTTGATGACCCACTACCTATTAATGATAGCTTTCCTGATGAACAATTAAATGTTATAAGTACTTCTCGTAGTACTCCATGGTATGCTGATTTTGCTAATTATATTGTTGCTAAGTTTATAACACCTAGCTTCACATACCAACAAAAGAAAAAGTTTTTCTATGACTTGAGACATTACTTTTGGGATGACCCACATCTTTATAAAGAAGGAGTAGATGGTGTTATTAGACGTTGTGTACCTGAGCATGAACAAGAACAGATCCTACGCAAGTGTCATTCGGAGGCTTATGGAGGACACCACACTGGAGATAGAACTGCACATAAGGTACTGCAATCTGGTTTTTATTGGCCTACTCTCTTCAAGGATGCCCGTAAGTTTGTCTTGTCTTGTGATGAATGTCAAAGAATTGGTAATATTAGTAGACGTCAAGAAATGCCTATGAATTATTCTCTTGTTATTGAACCGTTTGACGTTTGGGGCTTTGATTATATGGGACCTTTTCCTGCCTCTAATGGATACACACATATTTTAGTGGCTATTGATTACGTTACTAAGTGGGTAGAAGCTATTCCAACTAGTAGTGCTGATCATAACACTTCTATTAAAATGTTAAAGAAGTTATTTTTCCGAGGTTTGGAGTCCCTAGATATTTAATGACTGATGGTGGTTCACACTTTATTCATGGTGCTTTCCGTAAAATGCTTGCTAAGTATGATGTTAATAATAGAATTGCATCTCCTTATCACCCACAGTCTAGTGGTCAAGTAGAGTTGAGCAATAGAGAGCTCAAATTAATTTTGCAAAAGACTGTTAATAAGTCTAGAAAGAATTGGTCCAAGAAACTTGATGATGCATTATGGGCTTATAGAACTGCATACAAAAATCCTATGGGTATGTCTCCGTATAAAATGGTTTATGGAAAAGCATGTCACTTACCTCTCGAACTAGAACATAAGGCATATTGGGCTATTAAAGAGCTCAACTATGATTTTAAACTTGGCTGGTGAAAAGAGGTTATTTTATATTAGCTCCCTTGATGAATGGAGAACCCAAGCTTATGAAAATGCCAAGTTGTTTAAAGAAAAAGTTAAATGATGGCATGACAAAAGGATACAAAAGCATGAGTTTAATGTAGGTGATTATGTATTGCTATACAACTCTCGTTTAAGATTTTTTTGCAGGAAAACTTCTCTCTAAATGGGAAGGCCCCTATGTTATCGAAGAGGTCTATCGTTCCGGTGCCATAGAAATCAACAACTTCGAGGGCACAAATCCGAAGGTGGTAAACAGTCAAAGAATCAAACATTATATCTCAGGTAATCCCATAAATGTTGAAACCAATATTATTGAAACCGTAAGCTCGGAGGAATACATAAGGGACACCTTCCAGACCGTTTCAGACTTTGAAAAGGAATAGGTATGTGGTACGGTAAGTAAACTGACTCCAAAACAATCTTTAAGGCAACATTTCTCCGTTTTGGAATATTTAGAAAAATAGAAAAATAAGTAGCAGTCCGGGAAGGACACGAAGGCCCCACGAGGGTGGTGGGCGCGCCCCCTACCTCGTGAGCACCTCGTCTGCCTTCCGGACTCCGTTTTCTTGCACGATACGTATTTTGGTTGGTAAAAATTCATTATATAACCTCCCGAAGGTTTTGACTCCCGTATCACGCAAATCTCCTCTGTTCTTGTTTCGAGCTATTTTCTGTCAGGGTTTTCCAGGCTAGGCATCATGTCGTCTCCCTCCTCCAACAATGGTGACAATGATGCTTGGTTAATGAAGATAGATCTGAAGAGGGAAGAACCCACGAGGGTCAACAAGGATGAAAGGATCAAGAAGGCCACGGAGGATCAAGCTCTGGCAGCAAAAGACATCCTTCAACTTGATCATAACCTTCTTAGCCCAACTGAGATCGAAGCTTTCAAGATGATTGAGTTAGCTCGTATACAAAACAAGTATCTCACACAAGAAAATATTTTGTTGAAGGAGCATATTGTCGCACTCAAGGGCATTATTCGCAAGCTGGAGGACCTCTTACGCTCGATGTGCGATTATCCGTCACCTCCACCTTCTTCATCGACAAAGGAGATATAATCACATGGGTATGGGCACTCCCCTTGGCAACTGCCAAGCTTGGGGGAGGTGCCCCAGTATCGTATCTCAATCACAACTCCTATCTTTACCGTTTTCTTAGTTCGATCCTAATAGTAGTATCTTGATCTTGTAGAATAAAGTTTATGGCATGATCTAGTTTTGAGTTTTGCTTTATGATCTGTCTTTGTAATCAAGTCCGTGAGCTATATATAATAAATATTAGTGTTGAGTCAAGGGCTTGATTATTTTGCCATGATCTTGGGTGAATAAAAGAAAAGAGAAAAGAATAAAAATAAACAAAAAGCTCATATTGATCTTATTGAGAGTAATGACTTCACATAGAAAGAGTATGATGATTAAAAGTTGTTGGGAGTTGGCAGACATAGCTTTGGTCATTGTTGCAATTAATAGGAAGTAATAAGGAAAGAGAGGTTTTCACATATAGATATATTATCATTGACATCTTTTATGATTGGGAGCACCCATTAAAATATGACATGCTAAAGAGTTGATGTTGGACAAGGAAGACAACGTAATGAGTTATGTCTTTCTTATATCTGAGATAAAGTATGTTGTCATGGATCCTCTAACTTGTTGAGCTTGCCTTTCCCCCTCATGCTAGCCAAATTCTCAGCACCAAGTAGAAATACTACTTGTGCTTCCAAATACCCTTAAACCAGTTTTGCCATGAGAGTCCACTATATCTACCTATGGATTGAGTAAGATCCTTCAAGTAACTTGTCATCGGTGCAAAGTAATAAAAAATGCTCTAAATATGTATGATTGATTGGTGTGGGAGAAATAAGCTTTATACGATCTTGTGATGTGAAATTAATAAAAGCGACGGACTGCATAATAAAGGTTCATATCACAAGGGGCAATATAAAGTGACGTTCTTTCGCATTGAGATTTTGTGCATCCAACCATAAAAGCGCATGGCAACCTCTGCTTCCCTCTGCGAAGGGCCTATCTTTTATTATTATCTTCTACCTTGTGCAAGAGTCATGGTGATCTTCACCTTTCCTTTTTCATTTTATCCTTTGGCAAGCTCAGCATGTTGGAAAGAACATGATATATATATATATCTAATTGGATATAGGGGAGCATGAATTATTATTGTTGACATTACCCTTGAGGTAAAAGGTTGTGGGGCAAAACTATAAGCCCCTATCTTTCTCTGTGTCCGATTAAAACTCTGAAACCACAAGTATTGCGTGAGTGTTAGCAATTATGAAGGACTAGATGATAGTTGAGTATGTGGACTTGCTTTTTAGCTCTGACATAGACTCTTTCCGATGTTATGATAAATTGCAATTGCTTCAATGACTGAGATTATAGTTTGTCGGAGCCCAATAAGGTTTATGATTTGTACTTTTGCATTGTGAATAGATCATCACTTGAACATAAGTAATCATATGACAAAATCTATATATGTTGCTGTTATGAGAATAATCATGATGCCTTCATGTCCATATTTTATTTTTATCGACACCTCTACCTCTAAACATGAGGACATATTTATTGTTATCGGCTTTTCGCTTGAGGACAAGCGAGGTCTAAGCTTGGGGGAGTTGATACGTCCATTTTGCATCATGCTTTTATATCGATATTTATTGCATTATGGATTGTTATTTCACTTTATGTCACAATACTTATGGCTATTCTCTCTTATTTTACAAGGTTTACATAAGGAGGGAGAATGTCGGCAGCTGGAATTCTGGGCTGGAAAAGGAGCAAATATTAGAGACCTATTCTGTGCAACTCCAAAAGTCCTGAAACTCCATGGAACATCTTAAAATAAATAAAGAAAAATCCTCGCCAAAGATGAAGGCCAGGGGGCCCACACCCTGCTCACGAGGGTGGGGGGCATGCCCCCCCTCCTAGGGCGTGCCCCCTACCTCGTGGGCCCCCTAGTGGGTCTCGGACGTCCATCTTCTGCTATATGAAGTCTTTCGATGAGAAAAAAATCAGAAGGAACTTTTCGGGACGAGACTCTGCCGCCACGAGGCGGAACCTTGGCAGAACCAATCTAGAGCTCCGGTAGAGCTGTTCTGCCGGGGATACTTCCCTCCGGGAGGGGGAAATCATCACCATCGTCATCACCAATGCTCCTCTCATCGGGAGAGGGCAATCTCCATCAACATCTTCACCAGCACCATCTCATCTCCAAACCCTAGTTCATCTCTTGTATCCAATTCTTGTCTCAAAGTCCGGGATTGGTGCTAGTAGGTTGCTAGTAGTGTTGATTACTCCTTGTAGTTGATGCTAGTTGGTTTATTTGGTGGAAGATCATATGTTCAGATCCTATATGCATATTATTACCCCTCTGATTATGAAAATGAATATGCTTTGTGAGTAATTACGTTTGTTCCTGAGGACAAGGGAGAAGTCTTGCTATTAGTAGTCATGTGAATTTGGTATTCGTTTGATATTTTGATAAGATGTATGTTGTCTAGCCTCTAGTGGTGTTATGTGAACGTCGACTACATAACACTTCACCATTATGGGCCTAGAGGAAGGCATTGGGAAGTAATAAATAGATGATGGGTTGCTAGAGTGACAGAAGCATAAACCCTAGTTTATGCGTTGCTTCGTAAGGGGCTGATTTGGATCCATATGTTTCATGCTATGGTTAGGTTTACCTTAATACTTTTGCTGTAGTTGTGGATGCTTGCAATAGAGGTTAATAATAAGTGGGATGCTTGTTCAAGTAAGAACAACACCCAAGCACCGGTCCACCCACATATCAAATTATCAAAGTATCGAACGTGAATCATATGAACGTGATGAAAACTAGCTTGACGATATTCCCATGTGTCCTCGGGAGCGCTTTTCCTTATATAAGAGTTTGTTTCGGCTTGTCCTTTGCTACAAAAAGGATTGGGCCACCTTGCTGCACTTTATTTACTTTCGTTACTTGTTGCTCGTTACAATTTACCTTATCACAAAACTATCTGTTACCACTTATTTCAGTACTTGCAGAGAATACCTTGCTGAAAACCGCTTATCATTTCCTTCTGCTCCTTGTTGGGTTCGACACTCTTACTTATCAAAAGGACTACGATAGATCCCCTATACTTGTGGCTCATCAATACTTGAATAAGAATTTTGCAATGAAAGACCTCGGTGAAGCTGCTTATATATTGGGCATCAAGATCTATTGAGATAGATCACGACGCTTAATTGGACTTTCCCAAAGGACATACCTTGATAAAGTTTTGAAAATTTTCAAAATGGATCAAGCAAAGAAAGGGTTCTTGCCTGTGTTACAAGGTGTGAAGTTGAGTCCGACTCAATGCCCGACCACTGTAGAAGATAGAGGGAAAATGAAGGTCATTCCCTATGCTTCAGCCATAGGTTCTATCATGTATGCAATGCTGTATACCAGACCTAATGTGTGCCTTGCTATAAGTTTAGCAAGGAGGTACCAAAGTAATCCAGGAGTGGATCACTAGACAGCGGTCAAGAATATCATGAAATACCCGAAAAGGACTAAGGATATGTTTCTAGTTTATGGAGGTGACAAAGAGCTCATCGTAAATGGTTACGTCGATGCAAGCTTTGACACAGATCCGACGACTCTAAGTCACAAACTGGATACGTATTTTTATTGAATGGTGGAGCTGTCACTTGGTGCAGTTCTAAGCAAAGCGTCGTGGCGGGATGTACGTGTGAAGCGGAATACATAGCTGCTTTGGAAGCAACAAATGAAGGAGTCTGGATGAAGGAGTTCATACCCGATCTAGGTGTCATACCTAGTGCATCGGGTCCAATTAAAATCTTTTGTGACAATACTGGTGCAATTGCCTTGGCAAAGGAATCCACATTTCACAAGAGAACCAAGCACATCAAGAGACGCTTCAATTCCATCCGTGATCAAGTCAAGGAGGGAGACATAGAGATTTGCAAGATATATACGGATCTGAATGTTGCAGACCCGTTGACTAAGCCTCTCTCACGAGCAAAACATGATCAGCACCAAGACTCCATGGGTGTTAGAATCATTACAATGTAATTTAGATTATTGACTCTAGTGCAAGTGGGAGACTGAAGGACATATGCCCTAGAGGCAATAATAAAATTATTATTTATATTTCCTTATATCATGATACATGTTCATTATTCATGTTAGAATTGTATTAACCGGAAACTTAGTACATGTGTGAATACATAGACAAACAGAGTGTCACCAGTATGCCTCTACTTGACTAGCTTGTTAATCAAAGATGGTTAAGTTTCCTAGCCATAGACATGAGTTGTCATTTGATGAACGGGATCATATTGTTAGAGAATGATGTGATTGACTTGACCCATCCGTTAGCTTAGCACTATGATCGTTTAGTTTATTGCTATTCTTTCTTCATAACTTATACATGTTCATATGACTATGAGATTATGCAACTCCCGAATACCGGAGGAACACCTAGTGTGCTATCAAACATCACAACGTAACTGGGTGATTATAAAGGTGCTCTACAGGTGTCTCCGATGGTGTTTGTTGAGTTGGCATAGATCGAGATTAGGATTTGTCACTCCGATTGTCGGAGAGGTATCTCTGAGCCCTCTTGGTAATGCACATCACTATAAGCCTTGCAAGAAATGTGACTAATAAGTTAGTTGCGGGATGTTGCATTATGAAATGAATAAAGAGACTTGCCGGTAACGAGATTGAACTAGGTATGATGATACTGACGATCGAATCTCGGGCAAGTAACATACCGATGACAAAGGGAACAACATATATTGTTATGCGGTTTGACCGATAAAGATCTTCATAGAATATGTAGGAACCAATATGAGCATCCAGGTTCCGCTGTTGGTTATTGACCGGAGATGAGTCTCGGTCATGTCTACATAGTTCTCGAACCCGTAGGGTCCGCACGCTTAACGATCGATGACGATCGGTATTATGAGTTTATGTGATTTGATGTACCCAAGGTTGTTCGGACTCTCGGATTTGATCACTGACATGATGAGGAGTCTCGAAATGGTCGAGACATAAAGATTGATATATTGGATTACTATATTCGGACACCAGAATAGTTCCGAGGGTCACCTGATATATATCGGAGTGTCGGAAGGGTTATCAGAACCACCAGAGAAGTAATGGGCCTTATTGGGCCTAGGGGAGAGAGAGGGGCAGCCAAGGGTTGGCTACGCGCCCCCATGGGCCTAGTCCGAATTGGACTAGGGGGACGGGCTGCGCCCCCTCCTTCCTTCTCTTTCCCCTCTCCTTCCTTCTTCTCCTAGTAGTAGTAGGAAAGGGGGGATCCAACTCCTACTTGGAGTAGGATTGACCCCTTGGGCGCGCCTTATGAGGGTCGGCCGGCCTCCCCCTTGCTCCTTTATATACGGGGGCAGGGGACACCCTAGAACACACAAGTTGATCTTTAGCCGTGTGCGGTGCCCGCCTCCACAGTTTTCCACCTCGGTCATATTGTCGTAGTGCTTAGGCGAAGACCTGCATCGGTAACTTCATCATCACCGTCAACACGCCGTCGTGCTGACGGAACTCACCCTCAGCCTCAGCTGGATCAAGAGTACGAGGGACGTCACCGAGCTGAATGTGTGCTGATCGCGGAGGTGTCGTGCATTCGGTACTTGATCAGTTGGATCGTGAAGACGTTCGACTACATCAACCGCGTTACTAAACGCTTCCGCTTTCGGTCTACGAGAGTACGTAGACAGACTCTCCCCTCTCGTTGCTATGCATCTCCTAGATAGATCTTGCGTGATCGTAGGATTTTTTGAAATACTGCGTTCCCCAACACCTTATGGGCCTAGTGGTGGAAGAGAGGAGGCAGGCCAAGAGGTGGCGCGCCCCAGCCCAAGCCGAATTGGACTAGGGCTAGGGGGGCGGCCCCCTTTCCTTCTCTTCCTCCTCTCCTTCCTTCTTCTCCTACTTGGACTAGGAAAGGGGGAATCCTACTCCTACTAGGAATAGGAATCCTCCCCTTGGGCGCGCCCCTTGAGGCTGGCCCTCCCCCTCCTCCTCCCCTCCTTTATATACAGGGAGGGGGGCACCCCATAGACACACAAGTTGATCTTTTAGCCGTGTGCGGTGCCCCCTCCACAGTTACACACATCGGTCATATCGTTGTAGTGCTTAGGCGAAGCCCTGCGTCGGTAACTTCATCATCACCGTCACCACGTCGTCGTGCTGACAGAACTCTCCCTCAACCTCAACTGGATCTAGAGTTCAAGGGATGTCATCGAGCTGAACCTATGCTAATCACGGAGGTGCCGTGCGTTCGGTTCTTGGATCGGTTGGATCGCGAAGACATTCGACTAGATCAACTGCATTACTAAACGCTTCCGCTTTCAGTCTATGAGGGTACGTAGACACACTCTCCCCTCTTGTTACTATGCATATCCTAGATAGATCTTGCGTGATCGTAGGTAAATTTTTTGAAATACTGCGTTCCCCAATAGTGGCATCCAAGCCAGGTCTATGCGTAGATGTTATATGCAGGAGTAGAACACAAAGAGTTGTGGGCGATAATAGTCATACTGCTTACCAGCATGTCATACTTTGATTCGGCGGTATTGTTGGATGAAGCGGCCCAGACCTACATGACCACGTTCATGAGACTGGTTCTACCGATGTGCTTCGCACACATGTGGCTAGTGGGTGTCTATTTCTCCAACTTTAGTTTAATCGAGTGTGACTACGCCTGGTCCTTGTTGAATGTTAAAACAACACACTTGACGAAAAATCGTTGTGGTTTTTGATGTGTGGGTAAGAACGGTTCTTGCTAAGCCCGCAACAGCCACGTAAAACTTGCAACAACAAAGTAGAGGACGTCTAACTTGTTTTTGTAGGGCATGTTGTGATGTGATATGGTCAAGGCATGATTATATAAATTGCTGTATGATATGATCATGTTTTGTAACAAAGTTATTGGCAACTGGCAGGAGCCATATGGTTGTCACTTTATTATATGAAATGCAATCGCCATGTAATTGCTTTACTTTATCACTATGCAGTAGCGATAGTCGTGGAAGCAATAGTTGGCGACACAACAACGATGCTACGATGGAGATCAAGGTGTCAAGCCGGTGACGATGGTGATCATGATGATGCTTTGGAGATGGAGATCAAAGGCACAAGATGATGATGGCCATATCATATCACTTATATTGATTTCATGTGATGTTTATCTTTTATGCATCTTATTTTTCTTAGTACAGCGGTAGCATTATAAGATGATCTCTCACTAAATTTCAAGGTATAAGTGTTCTCCCTGAGTGTGCACCATTGCTACAGTTCGTCGTGCCGAGACACCACGTGATGATCGGGTGTGATAAGCTCTATGTTCACATACAATGGGTGCAAGCCAGCTTTGCACAAGCAGAATACTCAGGTTAAACTTGACGAGCCTAGCATATGCAGATATGGCCTTGGAACACTGAGACCGAAAGGTCGAGCGTCAATCATATAGTAGATATGATCAACATAGTGCTGTTCACCATTGAAAACTACTCCATCTCACGTGATGATCAGACATGGTTTAGTTGATATGGATCACGTGATCACTTAGATGATTAGAGTGATGTCTATCTAAGTGGGAGTTCTCAAGTAATATGATTAACTGAACTTAAATTTATCATGAACTTACTCCAGATAGTATTGGCATATCTATGATGTAGATCAATTGCTCGTGTATAGCTTCCTCGTTTATTTTTGATATGTTCATAGAGAAAAATAAGTTGAAAGATGATAGTAGCAATGATCCGGACTGGATCCATGATCTGAGGATTGTCCTCATTGCTGCATAGAAGAATTATGTCCTTGATGCACCGCTAGGTGAATGACCTATTGCAACAGCACATGCAGACATTATGAACGTTTGGCAAGCTCGGTATGATGACTACTTGATAGTTTAGTGCACCATGCTTTACGTCTTAGAACCGGGACTTCAAAAATGTTGTGAACGACATGGAGCATATGAGATGTTCCAAGAGTTGAAATTGGTATTTCAGACTCATGCCCATGTTAAGAGGTGTGAGACCTCTGACAAAGTACTTTGCCTACAAGATGGAGGAGAATAGCTCAGCTTGTGAGCATGTGCTTAGAATGTCTGAGTACTACAATCACCTGAATCAAGTGGGAGTTAATCTTCCAGATAAGATAGTAATTGACAGAGTTCTCTAGTCACTATCACCAAGCTACTAGAACTTCATGATAAACTATAATATGCAAGGGATAACGGAAATGATTCCCAAGCTCTTCATGATGCTGAAATCGGCAAAGGTAGAAATCAAGAAAAGCATCAAGTGTTGATGGTTGACAAGACCACTAGTTTCAAGTAAAAGGGCAAGGGAAAGAAAGGGAACTTCAAGAAGAATGGCAAGCAAGTTACCACTCCCATGAAGAAGCCCAAAGCTAGACCCAAGCCTGAAACTGAGTGCTTCTAACTGGAAAGGAAATGATCACTGGAAGTGGAACTATCCTAGATACTTGGCGGATAAGAAGGATGGCAAAGTGAACAAAGGTATATTTGATATACATGTTATTGATGTGTATTTTACTTGTGTTTATAGCAACCCCTCGGTATATGATACTGGTTCAGTTGCTAAGAGTAGTAACTCGAAACATGAGTTGCAAAATAAACAGAGACTAGTTAAGGGCGAGGTGACGATGTATGTTGGAAATGATTCCAATGATGATAAGATCACCATTGCACACTCCCTTTACCTTTGGGATTAGTATTGAACCTAAAATAAATGTTATTTGGTGTTTGCATTGAGCATGAATATGATTGGATCATGTTTATTGCAATACGGTTATTCATTTAAGTCAAAGAATAATTGTTGTTCTATTTACATGAATAAAACCTTCTATGGTCATACACTCAAAATAAATGGTTTATTTAATCTCGATCATGTTGATACACATATTCATAATATTGAAGCCAAAAGATGCAAGGTTAATAATGATAGTGCAACTTATTTGTGGCACTGCTGTTTAAGGTCATATTGGTGTAAAGCGCATGAAGAAACTCCATGCTGGTGGGCTTTTGGAATCACATGATGCTTGCGAACCATGCCTCATGGGCAAGATGACTAAGATTCCGTTCTCCGGAACAATGGAGAGAGCCACTAACTTATTGTAAATAATACATACCGATGTATGCGGTCCGATGAGTGTTGAGGCTCGCAGCAGGTATCGTTATTTTCTGACCTTCACAGATGATTCGAGAAGATATGAGTATATCTACTTAATGAAACACAAGTCTAAAACATTTGAAAAGTTCAAAGAATTTCAGAGTGAAGTGGAGAATCATCATAACATGATCGTGGAGACGAAATATTTGAGTTACGAGTTTGGCCTTCAGTTGAAACAATGTCGAATAGTTTCACAATTCACACCACTGGAACACCACAGCGTAATGGTGTGTCCGAACGTCGTAACCGTACTTTATTAGATAGGGTGCGATCTATGATGTCTCTTACCGATTTACCACTATTGTTTTGGGGTTATGCATTAGAGACAGCCGCATTCATGTTAAATAGGGCGCCATCTAAAAATTCGTTGAGATGACACCGTATGAACTGTGGTTTAGCAAGAAACCTAAGTTGCCGTTTCTTAAAGTTTGGGGTTGCAATGGTTATGTGAAAAAGTTTTAGCCTGATAAGCTCAAACCCAAATCGGAAAAGTGCGTCTTCATAGGATACCCAAAAGAAACTGTTGGGTACACCTATCACAGATCCGAAGGCAAGATCTTTGTTGAAGAGTGGATCCTTTCTAGAGAAGGAGTGTATCTCGAAAGAAGTGAGTGGGAGGAAAGTAGAACTTGATGAGGTAATTGTACCTTCTCCCGAATTGGAAAGTAGTTCATCACAGAAATAAGTTCCAGTGATGCCTACACCAATTAGTGAGGAAGTTAATGATGATGATCATGAAACTTCAGATCAAGTTACTACCGAACCTCGTAGGTCAACAAGAGTACGTTCCGCACCAGAGTGGTACAGTAATCCTATTCTGGAAGTCATGTTACTAGACCATGACGAACCTACGAACTATGAGGAAGCGATGATGAGCCCAGATTCCACAAAATGGCTTGAGGCCATGAAATCTGATATGGGATCCATGTATGAGAACAAAGTATGGTCTTTGGTTGACTTGCCTGATGATCGTCAAGCCATAGAGAATAAATGGATCTTCAAGAAGAAGACTGACATTGACGGTAAAGTTACTATCTACAAAGCTCGACTTGTTGCGAAAGGTTTTCGACAAGTTCAAGGAGTTGACTACGATGAGACCTTCTCACCCGTAGCGATTCTTAAGTCCGTCCAAATCATGTTAGCAATTACCGCATTTTATGATTATGAAATTTGGCAAATGGATGTGAAAACTTCATTCCTTAATGGATATCTTAAAGGAGAGTTGTATATGATGCAACCAAAAGGTTTTGTCGATCCAAAAGGTGCTAAAAAGTGTGCAAGCTCTAGCGATCCATTTATGGACTGGTGCAAGCATCTCAGAGTTGGAATATACACTTTGATAGTGTGATCAAGGCATATAGTTTTATACAAATTTTTGGAGAAGCCTGTATTTACCAGAAAGTGAGTGGGAGCTTTGTAGCATTTCTGATATTATATGTGGATGACATATTGTTGATCAGAAAAGATACTGAATTTCTGGATAGCATAAAAGGATACTTGAATAAGAATTTTTCAATGAAAGACCTAGGTGAAGCTTCTTACATATTGGGCATCAAGATCTATAGAGATAGATCGAGATGCTTGATAAATTTTTCAATGACTACATACCTTGACAAGTTTTTGAAGTAGTTCAAAATGCAACAGTCAAAGAAGGAGTTATTGCCTGTGTTGCAAGGTGTGAAGTTGAGTAAAGAATCAAAACCCGACCATGGCAGAAAATAGAAAGAGAATGAAAAGTCATTCCCTATGCCGCAGTCATAGGTTCTATAAAGTATGCTATGCTATGTACCCGACCTATTGTATACAATAGTGATCTAGGAGTATATCACTGGACAACGGTCAAAATTATCCTTAGAGGACTAAGGAAATATTTCTTGGTTATGGAGGTGATAAAATAGTTCGTCGTAAAGAGTTACGTTGATGCAAGCTTTTGACACCGATATAGATGACTCTAAGTCTCGATCTAGATACATATTGAAAGTGGGAGCAATTAGCTAGAGTAGGTCTGTGCAGAGTATTGTAGACATAGAAATTTGCAAAATACATACGGATCTGAATGTTGCAGACCCGTAGACTAAACTTCTCTCACAAGCAAAACATGATCACTCTTTGGGTGCTAATCACATAGCGATGTGAACTAGATTATTGACTCTAGTAAACCCTTTGGGTATTAGTCACATGAAGATGTGAACTAACCACATAAAGATGTGAACTATTGGTGTGACATCACATGACGATGTGAACTAGATTATTGACTCTAGTGCAAGTGGGAGACTGAAGGAAATATGCCCTAGAGGCAATAATAAAGTTGTTATTTATATTTCCTTATATCATGATAAATGTTTATTATTCATGCTAGAATTGTATTAACCGGAAACTTAGTACATGTGTGAATACATAAACAAACAGAGTGTCCCTAGTATGCCTTTACTTGACTAGCTCATTAATCAAAGATGGTTAAGTTTCCTAGCCATGGACATGTCACTACTGCAGGATGCTGCTAACGCGACACTACAATCAGAGACCCTTCAATAAACTGTGTGCGATGCAATAATCGCAAACGGTGTTGTATGAAAACCGCCAGAAATGATGCAAAATGTTTGCGATGAATGATACATCAAACACGGTTGCGATGACGGGCATACGGTTGATCTGTACGAACTGTTTGCGATGAGACAGAACAACAGAAACGGGCAGCCAGATCAAGGTGTGCGCGATATACGGCATACAGTGCACTCTGATGAACCGTTTGCGATGAGTGAGGTGAACACAAACGATTCGGTGTAACAAGATGTGTGTGATACCCGGTGATAACCCACAAGTATAGGGGATCCCAATAGTTTTCGAGGGTAGAGTATTCAACCCAAATTTATTGATTCGACACAAGGGGAGCCAAAGAATATTCTCAAGTATTAGCAGCTGAGTTGTCAATTCAACCACACATGGAAACATAATATCTGCAGAGTATTTAGTAGCAAAGTAATATAATAGTAGTGCTAATGGTAGCAAAAGGTAATGATAGTAAAAGTAATCTTTTTGGTATTTTGTAGTGATAATATCAATAGCAACGGAAAAGTAAATAAGCGAAGAACAATATATGGAAAGCTCGTAGGCAATGGATCAGTGATGGAGAATTATGCCGGATGCGGTTCATCATGTAACAGTCATAACCTAGGGTGACATAGAACTAGCTCCAATTCATCGATGTAATGTAGGCATGTATTCCAAATATAGTCATACGTGCTTATGGAAAAGAACTTGCATGACATCTTTTGTCCTACCCTCCCGTGGCAGCGGGCTCCTAGCGGAAACTAAGGGATGTTAAGGCCTCCTTTTAATAGAGTACCGGTCCAAAGCATTAACACATAGTAAATACATGAACTCCTCAAACTACAGTCATCACCGTAAGTATCCCGATTATTGTCACTTCGGGGTTAATGGATCATAACACATAATAGGTGACTATAGACTTGCAAGATAGGATCAAGAACTCTCATATATTGATGAAAACATAATAGGTTCAGATCTGAAATCATGGCACTCGGGCCCTAGTGACATGCATTAAGCATAGCAAAGTCATAGCAACATCAATCTCAGAACATAGTGGATATGTAACACCCTCGATGCGACTATATCTCCCACGTGTCGAGGCACGACTCAGAGGCATAATCGCATTGAAGGCATATGTCGCAAGTTAGGCAATCTTCACAACATCCCATGTAATATAAATCATAAAGGGGAGATCACATAGTTGGCTTACACTCGCCACATCAATCAAGTACATAAATAACATTACATCATCCAAACACTCATGGCCCGACTACGGCGCCAAAATAAAAGATAACCCAACATGCGACACGATCCCGTTCACCCCCAACTGGGCACCACTACTGATCATCAGGAAAAGAAACATAGTAACGTTGAGAGTCCTCGTCGAACTCCCACTTGAGCTCAAGCGCGTCACCTGGAGCGGAATCATCAGGCCCTGCATCTGGTGTAATAGTAATCTGTGAGCCACAGGGACTCAGCAATCTCGCACCCTCGCGATCAAGACTATTTAAGCTTATAGGTAAGGCAAGGTAAACATGTGGAGCTGCAGCAAGCGACTAGCAAATATGGTGGCTAACTTATTCGCAAAAGAGAGCGAGAAGAGGAGGCAAAGCGCGAGCGAGAAAGTAGAGAACCACCTGCGCAAACATTACTCCAACACCGTGTCCGCTTCCCGGACTCCGCCGAGAAGAGGTCATCACGGTAACACACTCAGTTGATTCATTTTAATTAAGTTAAGGTTCAAGTTATCTACAACCAGACATTAACAAATTCCCATCTGCCCATAACCGCGGGCACGGCTTTCGAAAGTTCAAATCCCTGCAGGGGAGTCCCAACTTAGCCCATGACAAGCTCTCACGGTCAACGAAGGAATAGACCTCCTCCCAAGACGTTCCGATCAGACTCGGTATCTCGGTTCTTCAAGACATTTCGACAGGTTAAAACAAGACCAACAACACCGCCCGAATGTGCCGACAAATCCCGATAGGAGCTGCACATATCTCTTTCTCAAGGCACACTCAGATTGTCCTAGGTACGGGTAGGCCAGCCCAGAGTTGCCCCTGGTGGCCACCGGCAGCTGACAGGTGGACCAACACTCAGAGGAGCACTAGCCCGGGGGGGTTTAAAATAAGATGACCCTTGGGCTCCGGAAACCCAAGGGAAAAGAGGATAGGTGGCAAATGGTAAAACCAATGTTGGGCATTGCTAGAAAAGCTTTACTCAAGGCGAAATATCAAGGGGTTCCCATTATAACCCAACCGCGTAAGGAACGCAAAAAATCCGGGAACATAACACCGATATGACGGAAAACTAGGGCGGCAAGAGTGGAACAAAACACTAGGCGATAGGCCAAGCCTTCCAACCTTTACCAAGTATATAGATGCATTAAGATAACACGATAATATAATGATATCCCAACAATTAAATAAAGGTTCCAACAAGGAACGGCCTCCAATCTTCACCTGCAACTAGCAACGCTATAAGAGGGGCTGAGCAAAGCGGTAACATAGCCAATCAACGGTTTGCTAGGTCATGGTGGGTTAGAGGTTTGACATGGCAATTTGGGAGGCTTGAAAGCAAGTGGTAGGCATCGTAGAATTGGCATAGCAAAAGAGCGAGCAAACTAGCATAGCAAAGATAGTAGTGATTTCGAGGGTATGATCATCTTGCCTGCACAGTTGTCAGAGTTGACTGGATCCTCGAAAGCAAACTCAATGGGCTCCTCGTTAGCGAACTCGTCTCCCGGGTCTACCCAAACAAGACAAACAAGCAACAAGGACACAATCAACCACGTGCAAGATCTCAAACAATATGATGCAATGATGATATGCTATGCGGGATGCGATGCGGGATGCATAAGCAAGATTTGACAAGGAAAGCATGAACCTGGCCTCAACTTGGAGATCCAAGTGTGCCACTAGAAAGATGAGATGAAATCGCTTGAAAACGATATAAATAACACCGGAATCGGAGTTACGGTTTGGAAATGGCAAGCGATTCAAATATGGCACCGGTCTGCGATTTACAGCACGTAGCCATCTAAATGCAATGAGATGAACATGCTACAGCACCCAAACATGACAAAAAAATACATGGCAGGGATGCATTCAAGATGCTTAACAAAAGTATAGCACTGAGCTACGGCTAATTCATCCATTAACAGGTTCAAACAAGCATGGCAAAAATGCATATGGCAAACAGATCTCAGACTTAGTGAAATTAACACTTGTCTGGAATTTCAGATCAGGTAGCACTCTTCGGAGCAACAAAACTACATGCTACAGGACCTGAACATGGCAAAGTAAAGCATGGCATGGAGCTACTCAAAGAGCTTAACAAAAGCCCCTTAGTGACCTTGAGCCAAAAGGGATCAGAAAATACAATTGCAAGCATGTGAACATGGCAAAAACATAATCAGATCACAGACTTAGTGAAAACTGGCACAAGCTGAAATATATCTCAAGTAGGCATGTTTACGAGCTCGATGCACTCACTACGGAGCAGGTCATGATAAGCTAAGCATACATCCATCAAGAATACACAAAATTCAAGCTAGACATGGCAAGAACAATAGCATAGCATGCACGGATCAACTACAACATCATCGGCAAAATTGCAAACAAGTTGACAATCTGCCCAGATTCACAAAGTAGCAAAAGTGGAGCTCGATTGACTCAAGCTAGGGTGCTCCATAATTGCAAACAAAGACATGGATGGATAGAGCACTACAAGATTAATAAAACATCCTTAATGATCATCCTCAAAAGAGGCACGGATCACTAGGAAACAACATGAACATATGGCCATATGAGATAAACAGATCAAGGACTTTGTGGAAATGCTAAGTCCCTGAAATCAGAATTACTAAGTGCACCACTTTGCGAGCTTGTGCTAGTCACCACACTCATCACAAATATACATGGGTTGCACCTCTGGAAAGATGGCAAAACCCTTAACAAAACATATGTAGAGCATCAGGGCATAACATGCACACATTAATCATGGCAAAAATGACAAAAAGCTAAATGGAGCAGCAGATCTGACAATTAACTCAAGTAGCCCTCTTCTAACAGCATTTCGGGCATCAAGATGAACTCAAATGAAAATGATGCAATGGAATGAAGTGATGTACTCTCTGAGATGAACATTTTGATATGATATATGCCCAAATCGGAGTTACGGATGCAAAGTTACGAGGCTATGAACATTGCAAAAAAATAACTAGGACGGGCAAAAAGTCAACCGGCTAGGGTTTTCCAGATCTGGATCGGGCGACACGGAAAACGAGGATGGCCGGGGCACTGTTCACCGGCGCCGGAATCGGTGGAGCTTGCCGGCGCGTCTTGGGAGAAGGAGGAGGCCGGAGCCGGGGAGGTCGGCGGCGGAACTCGGCTCCCGAGGGCGGCGAGGGGCGTGGGCCTGGGGCGGCGATGGTGTGGCGGCGGAGAGGATCGGCGGCGGGGCGGCGCGGCTGGGCGGCGAGGCGGCGCGGTGGCGGCAGAGAGGATCGGCGGCGAAGCGCGCGGGCCGTGCGGGGGCCCGACTCGGGCTCGCCCGGGCCGGCGGCGGGACAGGCGGCGGGGCACCATGTGGCACACGGCGGTTGGCGGCGGTGGGATCCGGACATTGTCCGGCTCCGTCCGGACACGTCCGGCGGCGGTGGAGACGGATTTTTTTTAGGGTTTCGGGGAGGGGGATCCGAGATTTTCAAGGAGGACCTATTTATAGGCCTAGAGGGAGCTAGGAGAGTCCAAATGAGGTGCGGTTTTCCGCCACGCGATCGTGATCGAACGATCTAGATGATGGAGAAGGCTTAGGTGGGTTTTGGGCCAAATTTGGAGGGGTGTTGGGCTGCAACACACACGAGGACTTCTCGGTCCCTCGGTTAACCGTTGGAGTATCAAACGAAGTCCAAATGATACGAAACTTGACAGGCGGTCTACCGGTAGTAAACCAAGGCCGCTTGGCAAGTCTCGGTCCAATCCGGAAATGTTTAATCCCCACACATGAAAGAAAGGTAGAATTGACCCCCGGAGGAGAACAAAGCGCCGGAATGCAAAACGGACAACGGGGAAAATGCTCGAATGCATGAGACGAACATGTATGCAAATGCAATGCACATGATGACATGATATGAGATGCATGACAACGACAAAAACACACGGAGACAAAAACCCGAACCCGAGAAAATAAATTAACTTAACGCCGGAAACGGCAAGAGTTGGAGTACAAATTGGGAAAGTTACATCCGGGGTGTTACAGGATACTAGGGATCAAACCCTAACAAAACTAACTCGATTACATGATAAATCTCATCCAACCCATCACTGTCCAGCAAGCCTATGATGGAATTACTCACGCACGGTGGTGAGCATCATGAAATTGGTGATGGAGGAAGGTTCATGATGACGATGGCGACGGATTCCCCTCTCCGGAGCCCCAAACGGACTCCAGATCAGCCCTCCCGAGAGGTTTTAGGGCTTGGCGGCGGCTCCGTATCGTAAAACACGATGAATCCTTCTTCCTTTTTTTTCTCTTCGAAACCAAATATATAGAGTTGGAGTTGAGGTCGGAGGAGCTTTAGGGGGCCCACGAGGTATGGGGCGCGCCCTAGGGGGGCAAGCGCGCCCCCCACCCTCGTGGCTAGGGTGTGGGCCCCCTGGTCTTCATCTTTTGCAGGGATTTTTTATTATTTTCGAAAAGATGTTCCGTGAAGTTTCAGGTCATTCTGAGAATTTTTGTTTCTGCACATAAATAACACCATGGTAATTCTGCTGAAAACAACGTCAGTCCGGGTTAGTTCCATTCAAATCATGCAAGTTAGAGTCCAAAACAAGGGCAAAAGTGTTTGGAAAAGTAGATACGACGGAGACGTATCACCCGGCAAACAGGTCGGTAATCAGAATTATGAGCGATCATTATAGACAGCTCATACGATCTCTTTTTTGTGAATTGTGTGCTCGTCAGGACACACAGTTCAACAAACCAACATGTTGGCGATAATGTAGAAGATCTCTATCGAATACATATTACTAACCATCTGCGATGAGATTAACAGGATAAATAGAGATATATATAGTCTGCTTAATTTAGTCCTTCTTCTTATTGTTCTTGTTGGATGGCCCCGCGACATCGTCTTGGCGAGCATGCTTCTTGCCGCTGACCGTCGGCTTTTCATCGCCGCCGCCGTCGTCATCATTGTTGCTGTCGTCGTCCTCCTCCTCGTTCGACCATTCCTCCTCCTCATCATCGTCGTCCTTTTCTTCATCCTCTGACGGCTTCTCGTTCATCAGGTTGTCGTATGACGACTCCGGAGGCGGCGTCCCTTCCATGAACCAGATATAATCGAGGTTTGGGCTTGACGTCGGACTCATGGAAGACGAGCAGGATGATTCCGATATTGACCTATCTTCGGGCGCCAGACTGCTGGCCGAACTGTTGTCCTTGCTATCGCTCCACATGGCTGTAGAGTGTGTGCCAGTGTGTAGCGCGGCCTGCCGGGGACGATGAAGATGGTGGACACTTAAGCGGAGTATGCGGAGAAGAGGAACTATCAATTGAAACGGGGATTGACATATTATCTAACCGCTGATATAATCAACCGTAATTATTTGTACCCAGTCGCTCCAAATTCCCGGGGTTGCGCGGGACTCCTATTGGCTATTTGGTTGGTTTCCTTTTTCAGGACAAAAACAAGGAACGAGTTTTGGGATATGCACCGGTACCGGTATGAACGGAGTAGGACAGTTGGCAAGCAATACATTGAGCTCTTCTTATTGATAAAGCCAGTAATAATCAAACTAGAAAGGAAAAGAAAAAATACAAAGAAACATATCTGCATGAATCTTCGCGTAACATCAATGGCATAGGACCTAGATGTGCATTACTTAGAGCACATCTAGATGTGCTTTAGCAATACTGTCAAACAAAACCCCTAATCATCAATGCAAACAGGGCATAGAACATGGCTAATGCGACAACCACAACTACACATGCTAGTTCCTTCTTGTCTCTTGCTTTCATCTGTTTCCTGTGATTGATTCTTTCTTGCTTCATCGTACTGATTGTACATTCCAGATCAGCCAGTTTCTTCTTCAGCTTTACGTTATCTTCTGCGAGCTTGGTGATAACACTCCGAGCCCTGCCATGCCATTCTTCATCCAGCCAGTTAACAAAGGCACAAGCCTCATATCCATGCCAATGTTAAATAGTATTCTGGATGAGCGGTGGCATTAACTAAAGTAAAATGATGAACTTAATTAGCACTAACCTCTAAGGGGTAACTGAGAAACCGCCTACCAATGTCGAATCCCTCTGTGCATACACGTCGAGCGGGAGTGTGCCCGTGCACACAACTCAGCTTTTGGTACTTCTCGATGGCGCAAAACTCGGAGTCGAACTCATGTTGCGGGAGTCTGGAGTCAAGCTGCGGATCCGGCGACAGATCGCTTTCCTGGGGGGAGTGGGGGGTCATTTAGGACGGATTCAGCAAGGATCTATACTTTGGACATGCTAAAAAAGATCGGGATAGATTGGAACCTGATAGGACGATTCGGATCTGTAGTACACCTGCCTTCTGATGACCTTAGGCAAGTGCTCGGCGGCGATACGAGCAGGAGCAGCCACACCAAAACCATCAGCACCACTCTTTCGCATTCCCCCAATGTCAGCGCCACGCAAGGGAATTTGGAGGCTATGTAGGGATTTGGGGCGAATGGGGAAACTGTGGAGATAAGCTAACGGTTGGGAACTACTAATGGCACTATATATATATGTTGTATATGGCACACTGTTTGTACATGTCATTTGTGTTGGGTATTACAATGTCACACATGATTTCCGCACCAAACCGTGTGAGAAGACAACGTAGGTTAGACACGGTTGCCGTTACATAACCGTATGTGATGTACTACCCTTTCCATATAATTGAGTTACGGTGAGATACCGTGTAAACAGCCGCTCCGCGGATATCCGTAAAAAACAGCCGCTCGGCATATAGAGATGGCGGCGGCGGCCTAGATAGTGGCTACCGGAGAAGAGGTCAATCCTTGGTCGGTGGGCGATGGCAGCGTCATAGGAGGTTAATCCTCAGTATGCGGCGGGAGATAGGAGGAGCTCAACCATCGAGGTCGGCGGCGGCGTGATTCGAGCACATCCATCGCAGTTGATGGCGGGATAGTGGAGGTCGTACTTCAGGCGGCAGCCGCACTAAGCTTTGCTCCTCGACCCTGCTGTCTCGGCGTGCCGCCGCATCACGCTTGTCTGTCTGCTGGGTGGAGGTCGTCGAGCGGCTAATTAATTAAGGTATTCTTTTCATGAGTGGCTTAATTAAGGTATTCAATTCCTAAGTGTAGTGGTGTACTAGTACTCTGCGTGTAAATTGACTGGCCATTAATTTTTGTCATTGCACATCTGGATAACAACATGGAGTGCCCTCAGTAATTATTAAAATAAAACCTTATGATTTATGCATGCATCTCTGGGCAGCAGTTAATTCGTGTATTAATGTTGTTGTTTTGCTTTTAATTACCATTCGTCTGCTGCAGATGGAACGATCTCGATGGATGAAGAATCGGAAAACCGCAGATTTTATCAGTGGCGTGACAGAGTTCATGAATTTGGCTGAAAGTACAAAGAGGAGAATTGGTGATGCGGATTACATCATGTGTCCATGTACTGATTGTGCCAATACAGAGTCACATGAAGTTGCAGATGTCCAGATGCACTTAGTCTCTAGGGGATTCATGGATGGATATACACGTTGGACCAGACACGGTGAAGAGGAGGTCATGGATGAAGATACCCAGGGCAGCGAGATGCCAAACCCCGATCAGTGTCACATGGATGTTGAATCTAACATCGGGGCAGAAGCGTCAAGCTACCAATGGAACACCGGAAAGCCGAAACACTCACTGGAAAACCAAGACATCCATGCAGATGATGACGATCTTGATATGCCAGATTTTGCTACTATGATTGCAGATTTCGAGGGCCCATAAAAGGATATGATTGGGTACAAGGATCTGCTAACCATTGATGCAGACTCCAAGAAAAAATTGTATCCAGGTTGCAAAAAGAAATATTCCAGGTTGAGTGCCACCCTGGTGCTTCTCAGATTTAAATCAGCAAATGGTCTATCAAACAAGGGCTTCACAAAGATCTTAGTTATTTTCAAAGATATTCTTCCAGAAGATAATGTGCTCCCCAGAAGAACGAATGAAGCAAAGAAAATTGTTTGCCCATTGTAGAGAAGAACGTATGTGAAAGCATCCTTGGTACTCTGCTCAAGATTAAAGGTAAAAGAAAGGATGGTGACGGTTCACGGTGCAAGAGTGAAGCAGAAGATGATGACAAATTCATCAAATCTCGCTAAAGTTACATTTTGAGTAGAAAAGACGCAACACAGTTCTTCACCTATTTGTTGTCAGTTAAAACACCCTCTTCCTACTGCGCAAACATCAGAAGTCTCGTGGATGTGAGCTCAGGTAAAATGAAGTTGGGACACATGAAGTCACATGATTGCCACGTAATGTTGACACAAATCCTCCCGGCGGCCATCAAGAAACACAGTCATTGACCTCTATGATTTCTTCAACAAACTATGGCAGAAAGTTGTAGATTTTGAGGAGTTGGCTAATATGCAAGATGATATTGCAAGAATCACTACTGCAGGATGGTCCAAACGTGACACTACGATCAGAGACCCTTCGGCGAAACTGTGTGTGATGCCATAATAGCAAACGGTGGTGTAAAAAACCATCAAAAAAGGTGCAAAACGTTTGGGATGACAGATGCATCAAACACGGTTCAAAATTTAGTTGCGTGTGCGATGTAGGGCATACGGTTCAGCTCAATTAACTGTTTGGGATGAGGAGGCACAAAAGAAACGGGTAGCCATATGAAGGCATGTGCGATGCACAGCATACAGTTCACTTAGATGAACTGTGTGTGATTAGGAAACACAATGGAAACTGTTCAACTGAACAAGATGTGTGTGATACGCGGGAAACAGGTCCGTAATCTGAAATGTGTGCAAAGACGAAAAATAACACAGACGATTGCTGCTAATAAGCCGTGTGAATTGCTCTGTCTGCAGTAGAATAACATGTATATATATAACTGAAATAAACATCCAATTACATAAGTGACTATACAGATCATTCACACACACCTCAATAAACAATTGCATGCATTCTAAAGTAGGAGAAACGATCGTCTAGTCATCTACTTCTTGTGACGCTCCCGCCACTGCTATGTGGCTCGAGCCCTCCTCTGGGTCAGGAAGAAGACTATTCCTCATGTCAACGATCCGCATGTACATCTCGTAGCTTGTGTACGCGTCCATGGCCGCGTACTTGACATGTTGTTCATCCAGTATTTTATGCCACACATTGCGCCAAGCGTTCTTGTCCTTATTGCTCTCTTGCTTCATCTTCGCGTAGTAGGGGTCGATGATGGCCGAGGCGAGGTCAACCAGGGAGTTTAGTTTGCTTTTGTCGCTGCCCCAGACCTTGTAGTGGTGCTGGATGTTGACAAGATTCGGGCATTTCAAGTCCGAAACCTTGAGCGCTTTTAGATCGTTGGTGGTGTCCACCGTAGCGAAACTGTAGTCGGAGCTCTTGATAAACCTGGAGAAACGCTCGCAAGGCCTTATGGCAAGGTGGAAGTGGTAGAAGATCGAGGACATCATGTCGCACGCACAACGGGGCGATGACAACCTTCTGATCGTGCCTGGCACGACCCATGGTGTACTCGAGGTCGAAGCCGACCACTCGGTACTTGTCCTCGGCAAGGAACTGCTCCATAGTTTGGATGGAGCTCTTCACTGAGACCGGATCGTTCGTGTACACCACCGAGAGGGCCTTCCCCCTCACGTGGGTGTCCACTACATGATGCATGGTGAACTACCCGCCGTTGTCGTCGTCGGCCGCTGGGAGCGCCATTAGAGCCACGGGGAGCGCCATTGGAACCGCTGGATGTCCTCTCTGTATTTGTCCTCGTGGGTGTGCTTATTGTGTCGTGTGAGACGAGAGATGAAGGTAAATGGCCGCAGGAATAAAAGGGGCCGGGCGGCGTGGATTCTCGACGCGTCCGCATGGCAGTTTTTACAGCGGGTAACTGCATCGTCGCACCGCGCCTTGCACACGAACGTGCATGATCGTGCGCCGAGCACCCGGAGGGATGCGAGAGCAGAGCGCGTGCGGCGGGACGCGAGCAGAGCGCGCCGCGGCCGCCTGAACCGCAAGCAACCACACACATAGAGCAGTTGAACACACA
This sequence comes from Triticum urartu, assembly GCF_003073215.2. Taxonomy (NCBI): domain Eukaryota; kingdom Viridiplantae; phylum Streptophyta; class Magnoliopsida; order Poales; family Poaceae; genus Triticum; species Triticum urartu. Next base: position 127,647,821 of record NC_053024.1, on the reverse strand, counting down.
AGAAATGGTCGCCTACAAGCCGGCCGACAGTTGCGTTGCTGCGTAGAGAGCGGGCGTGTGGTACCACCTCCGTCTAGTCTATAGTCTCCTTTATATTCTGTGCCATGCTTTGCCATCAAATTTAACGTACAAAATGTTAATGCACGTTGTAAAAATTACATAATTGGAAACTATGTTCAAATACAAATCCAACTATATAATCTTTGGCGACATGCATTCGTATTTTATTAGTTAAATCATACTTATAAACCAGGATGGTGGTATAGTAGGTATTTAAATCGCAAATATTTTTTATTAACTGTATGTGTACGTGGCCTTTCATCCTCCTATCACATGTATTGTCACCCCGCTGCCGCAGACGGCTTACAGCACAAGCTTGCGCAGAGCGCGGGGGCATTATTTTTGCCAAACGGTGGTGCCAATGAATCATCGGTGATCCCGTTCCTGCGCAACCTCGCAGGTTCCCGCGCAAGCTTCCCGCCCGACTCGGTGATATACCCCAAAATCCCAATGCTTACCGGCCTGCTATAAAAACCCTCACGGCCGGCGAGTCCTGCGTCGCATTTTCCCCTCCATCCCGGTAGCTTATCTCATCTGCTTCTCCCACAATTGCCAACGACACCGGTGTCAGGACCCCGATTCTAAGTCACACCGATCTAGCATGTAACACATCATATCACTTTGCGGCCTCACGCACGGTATTCCCACGGGTGCCACCTTACCTGGCCCGGGACCGTTTGCGCCTTTTGGCTCACGTATATGATAGTGTCGCTAGCATCCATATGACAGAGAACTCGGGCCGACATGACTAGTCGTGAACCCAAAGTGGCACTAACTTACGGGGACATGCATACATGAATCAACATTGAGCATGTCGGTCAGCAGCGTGCGAATCCGGGCTGTAGCACTGGGCTAACAGGACTCTGGTGAACCGGGCTGTAGCAGGCTAGGCAGGACTCCGGATGTCACTGCGTGACATTTCCCTGAAGGGACAAACACATGAACGAAGTGAATCACATGCCGACCAGTCAAGTGTTCCGGAGCAGTAGTGCTGGTCTAGCAGGACTCCGGTGAACCGGGCTGTAGCGGACTACTATGGCTCATGGAAGCACAAGACTACATTTCCCCATAAGAGAGGCTACCAAGGATAAACAACTAGGTTGTCGGATCCCACACATACCAAGCATTTCAAATCATACACACAATATGCTCGATATGTGTAAGTACAACATGGCATCACAACAAGACTCTATGACTCAAAGTATTTATCCATTAGGCTCCGAGGAGCGAGATATTACAAACATGGGTCTCATGACCCAACATTCAGAGCATACAAGTCAAAGCACATGCGGAAGATTAACATGTCTGAGTACAGACATCTACAAACGAAAAAGGTTGAGAAGCCCGACTATCTACCAGATCTTGCCGAGGGCACAAGATCGTAGCTAAGGTATCAAGCTAAACGTCGAAGTCCACACGGAACTACTAGCGAGACTGATGTCTCTCTGCAAAACATAAAATAGGCAAACATGAGTCCAAATGTACCCAGCAAGACTTACATCAGAACTAACTACATATGCATCGGTATCAACAAAGGGGGTGGTGGAGTTTAACTGCAGCAAGCCAGCTTTGCCTCGGTGGCTATCTTAAACTATGACTGCAAGTAACTCTTTTGAGGTGGCGCACACGAGTCCACACATTCACCATATCAATACACCACTATGGATCCACTCCCGTCTCCCTACGAGAACGCCATCCATAGCACTCACGCTTATCTTGCGCATTTTAGAGTATCCACTTTCACTTGTCTATGAACTGTTATAGGCAACCCAGAAGTCCTTTACCGCGGACACGGCTATTCGAATAGATCATTTATAACCCTGCAGGGGTGTACTTCTTCACACATGTTTCCACCACTTAGCGTCTGCACACGACATGTGCTCGGCAGACTTCAAGCGAAAGCCGACGTGGGTGTAGACCACGACCTAACTAACCACACAAGTCTCTAGTCCAGGTTTATCGCCTATTCGGGTTCCATACGCGAGGAGATCCGGCCGGGGTTTCGCTCACAGTCCCAAACGATGTGTGCAGGGTTCCCGAGACACCAAACGGGCGCCCGGTACACCGTGCCACGGTGTATCTACCACATCATAGCCCACCCCTAGGGTTAGCACTACGCACGGCCTCCAACACATGTCCTACAAACACCAGAAACTAGTTGCAACTCCTGGACAGAGGACAATGGCGGTTAATAGCAAGTTATCATGTTTTGTGATCTTAAATAGTGCCTTATCATGTTTTGCACTAAACAGCAAGTTAACTTGTTTAAACATGCATGAAACCAGTACAGATGGATAGATTGGATTTTTCTGATCATTTTTCATATATAACACTCTGCATTTGGAGTTACAGATTAATTTCTATGATTTTTAGAAGTTAGCTCTATTTTATGGAATTTCCTGAATAAGGATAAATCCAAAAAAATAATTAACTGCGTCAGCACTGTGTCACTGTGACGTTAGCGGTCAACGGGGAGGGTCCAGGTCAAACTTGAACAGTGGGGCCCGCGTGTCAGTGTCACAGCTAATTAATAGAGTTAATTAGTGCTAAGTTAAATACTAACCTAAGTTAATTAGGGCGTGGGCCCACATGCCGGTGACTTATCTGGTTAACTAAAAGTTAATTAGCACTAGACTAAAATTAGCAGGGCTCTGGGCCCACTTGTCCGGACCCAGGGGAGGTCAACCCCCTGGTCAGCGGGGTCAAACCCGCTGGTGACTCGACGCCGGTGAGGCCCGAGACGGCGGCGCGGCTCGGAAAACGCCCACAGGGCACGGACGAGGCCATTCTTGAGATCGTTGGAGAGCTCTTGCCGGTGCGCGTCGAGTGGTGGTGGAGTCCGGGCCTATGGTGTCCGGAGCCGAAGACGGCGAACTCCAAGGCGGCGGCCGAAGTTCGGGCAACAATGGGTTCAGCGCTACGGTACATGGGATGAGGATCTGGTGGGTGCTACGGGCTCCTGGAGTGCACTGAGTGCAGTGACGCGCTCGGTTTGGATGGAGGCGAACCAAAACGACAACGGCGACAAGTCCGGCACCGGTGAGGTCTCGGTCTCGACGGAAACAAGGGCTACGATGAGCTAATGGACATGGGAGTAGGGGGGTCGGTAAAGGAGCTCACGGCGAGTGCAGAGGTGGCCTCGGTGTGCTCGGGGAAGCACCGGAGCGAGCCGGGCAGCGAGAGGGATCTCCGACGGCCAGCGAGGAAGATGATGAAGATGCCGTCGATGCAGGGCCTCCGGCGAGGCGTGGCTGGACGGGGAGGACGAGGGAGGCATGGCGATGCTCGTGGACATGTCGGGGAGGCGAGGGGAGCACGGAGGCTGCGTCTACGGCGTACGGTGGCGACGAGCTCCACTCGGGCAAAGAGGGAGAGAGAGCAGAGGAGGGGGAAGAGGTTGGGAGAGAGTGAGAGAGTTCCAGGGGGTGCGTGTCGGCGTCCAGGGCGTCCAGAAGCTCGGCGGCAAGTAGGAGGTGGCGGAGCGTGTGCTCGCGCGCGGCGGCCACGCATGCGCTGTCCTCCTGGCGGGAGGTTGGTGATGACTGGAAGAGGCCAGTGGGCTGGGCTTCTGCTGGGCCGGGGTGGGGTGCCGGGTAAGTAGCCCAGGTAGGCTCTCTCTCTCTCTGGTTTTCCTATTTTAGTTTCTGTTTTCTATTATTCTGTAGTCTTTAGGGCTTTATTAAAAATACTTAAACAGATCCAAAAATCATGAAACTGTTTAATGCTACTGTTTGGAATATAACCAACAGCAAACATTTTAGTTTATGAGTATTTGAGCATTTAAAATATGTAATAGCATTTATATGCCCAAATGCAAATACTATATGATTTAATTTAGAGCCCAAATATGTCATGGAAAAATGTGCAACACCTCTGGTTATTGCTTCTAGCATTTTCCAGAAATGATGAACATTTTTGAAAGCCATTTGGATTCACTGAGAATATTTTAGTTGAACCTAGTGAATTCCTTTAGATGCTAGGGTTTAAACAATCCCTATTTCAAGTTCATTTGAAACTTAAACATGATGACACTCATGAGGCTAGCCTAGTGCATTGCCAAAAGCTAGGGATGTGACAACTCACCCCCACTAAACAAGAATCTCATCCCGAGATTCAAGCGTAGGGTAAGATGAAAGGGGGAACGCAAACTAACACAATCTTCACGATCCATGTTGCACTTCATAAGAACATTGATTCGATCACGATCTTTGTCTCAATGTCATGCTCTGAGAACTTCATCCAACACGATGATGACAGAAAGAAATTCTACGGAACTGATCTCCTCAAAGATCGAGCAACTGACGATCAGCTCATGAAATGAGACATAACATCTCTTGAGCTGAGACACGATACACACATCAAGAATGATGGAATGAGCATATGACAAGGTTTAAATAAGGAGCGGAATTTCCACACTTAGGAGGGTGGTGAACGGTGTCAACATAGTAAGGAGTTGGTTGACCTTCGGAACAAACGGGACACCTTTGGGAAGATGACTGGTAGAATAATTCCCTTAAGTGGCAAAAAGAATTACTTTTGATACATCGATCATTGAAACTCTCTATACCAACCTAAGGCAATTCACAAACGATCGTTTGACGGAGTTCGAGAGAACGAGATACTTGGGCTAGAATGGATGATGTGGACTACCTTGTTGAAGACAACGCGATGGATGATTTTCTTATCATCGGAAATGGATGGGACCCATGGTAGGACCACTTCCGAAGATATCCTGAACAAAAATTGCTGAGAAGGGCAGTCCAAGGGAGATTAACACAAGGCAGTGCAAGCTAGGAACAAAATGCAAATGTCGGGAATGTTCCAACCATCATATCTGCCTGGGATTCAGATCTAGTTAGAAACAAGATACTTCAGACTCACATGTCTGAAAAGAAGAGTTTCAACACAAGTCGACGAGATAACGTTGCGAGACTCTCAGGAGATGAACTATGATAGCAAGCTCCAAAACATGAGCAGGTTTTGCTACACACCTGTGAACACACTGTCCTAGACAAGCGTGACCATGTGGCAGTCTTATAATAAAACACTACCGAGTTCAGGTGGGGAACCATAATCGAGGATATTGAAGTCCTTGCATAAGGCATGCTCTTAAGAAGGAACTTCCTTTCCTTGAACAAATCAATCAGTGGCTTGGTGTGCTAGGGGATACATATGGAATGAAGATGCTCAGTCTATCAGACCATAGAATACTTCGCACATGCATGACTAACTTGGGATGATTCCAGAGGAAGAAAAACAAACTTTCTCGAATTCACGGTGACAACTTACATCAAATGCACGTGAATCAAAGGAAGTCACTTCTTTCATCCAAACATATACTTCATGAACGGGGCATGAAGAAAGTGCTTACACAAGTTTCCAACACTAGCTGGATGTTCAACACAAATCATGGAGGAGACAAAATGTTGCTGATGGGCTCAACGGCAACTCATCAGAATTTCCATATCACTGGACTTCCACCATTATGTGAACAATGTGATAGTATTGGTCAGACCAAAAGATGTAGTGGTGTATGCTCGAGGAGTCAACCACGAGTAAGACAACATTACAAATATCGTTGGTTCTGATTTGATTTGAGGATAGCCCACACTCAAATCAAAGTTTTGACAAGACAACAGATCCAACAACCGATCACGAGGAACAATCGATGAAGATATCATCTTTCTTCAACTAACACACAAACACAAGGATATCCCTTTGGAATGAACTAAGTTGGGCTACCTTTTATCTTCCAACTCTCCAAGTTGTTGTTTAGCTTAACCAACTAGCTCAGGGGTATCCAATAGGGATTCTTGGAGAAAGAGTGGTTTATTGGTAAACCAACTTGATCATGAACTCACCATATCGGTTAGGGGATGACCTGGTGATACTTTCGTGAAGATATCCGGAAAATCACGAACCACCGATATGACTCTAAGCTCGAGAACAATCTTGCTTTTCAGGGCAAGATGATATGATCGAAAGAGTGAGGGATTTACACAATCCCAACTCATGGATCGAAGAGTGCACCAGAAATAAGGACTAGGTAGCACGATCAATCTTAGGATGATGATATAATATTCAACACTCTAAGAATGAGAATATTGTCCATTTACTACAAAGCAACGAGTTGCTCGGGGTATTGATTTCACACATCACAATTCACTTGTCGGCATTTCGGTTACAACAACACAGGACCGAGGAATGAATAATGATGGCGAGAAGTATCACTGCGTCAAGAATTCATAAGAGGTGGTGCAATTCTCATGACATTCTTGACATAAAGATGGTAACACTCCAAGGTAGAACAGAGCAAAAGCTGGATTGGCATTTTGATCAGCGAAATACAACTACTTTCACCATTCCAAGAAATGGATGAGGTGTTGGAGTTTGTTTCTCTTAGTCATTCCGGAATAGAATGGCTTGTCGGACCACAAGAATAATAGGCATCGATAACACGAATGCACGACTACTCTTGACTACGAATTGATAGTCGGAGGTCAGAAAACAACTAATGAGGGACAACTCCAAGAACATATGATTTTCTGAGTTATGGATGCATAGATTAGTATGTCGAACAAGTTCAACATATTTCTCCCGGATAACCCATGAAGAAGAAAAGGGACTGGCAGATTCACAATATGAATGGAGTACTCCTCAAGAGCACCCTGGTAGTGAACTTTTGGTTCAAAAGAACTTTTGCCATGATGGTTCATGGTATTTGGAAGAATGATATACCACGGACCACGAAGACTATCACAAAGATTACTAATATCCTAAAGGTACGAGCAACACTATCAATACAAGGTAAGTAGAGTGGATCTTGGGTCAAGAACCCAGGAGTAGAATACCTATTACTAAATGGCATCACGGGATGCTTTCGAGAATGGTGGCCAGAATCATCACACTGGGAACACAAAACATGGCTAGATTACTAGGTGACTCCCTAAAACACCTAGGGTCATAATAATAGCCCCAACATATATACCGAGGCAATAGAGTACCTCAACGCACCGGTTAGTGTGCTTATTCTGATCAAAAAGGACATCGGGAATGGAAAGAAAGGATTTGCAAATGCATAAGACTATTTAGTAACCTGGGATGACTCAGACATCATAACGGTTGTAAATGCCCAAAAGATTTGAGACATCCTGCAAAATGGTGGCATAACCACTCAACATCACAATATCAAGTTTCCGAGACCAACTATGAACACACGGAAGTACTGGAAACTGAACTGAGACATGAATCCATCAATCCTATAAGTCTATTGATTAGTAACACGTCATCATGATAGATAGATGATAAGGCCTAGTTTCTTAACCCCGTAGAAAAGAACAGGTTGACTCAGATCAGAAGGGCATAAGGTAAAGGAGTAAAAAGAGCCTTACGTTCCCTTCCACAATCAATTCCCTTATATATAACTAAAGCATTTCTAGACTCAACTTCGACTAGTTTGGCTTGGTAATCCTACAGGCAGTCAGGCTCTGATACCAACGTTGTCAAGACCCCCATTCTAAGTCACACCAATCTAGCATGTAACACATCATATCACTTTGCGGCCTCACGCATGGTATTCTCACGGGTGCCACCTTACCTAGCCCGAGACCGTTTTCGCCTTTTGGCTCACGTATATGATAGTGTCGCTAGCATCCATATGACAGAGAACCCGGGCCGACATGACTAGTTGTGAACCCAAAGTGGCACTAACTTATGGAGACAGGCATACATGAATCAACATCGAGCATGGCAGTCAGCAGCGTGCGAATCCGGGCTGTAGCATTGGGCTAATAGGACTCCGGTGAACCGGGCTGTAGTAGGATAGGCAGGACTCCGGATGTCACCGCGTGACATTTCCCCGAAGGGACAGACAGAGGAACTAAGTGAATCACATGCCGGCCAGTCAAGTGTTCCGGAGCAATAGTGCTGGGCTAGCAGGACTTCGGTGAACCGGGCTGTAGCGGACTACTATGGCTCATGGAAGCACAAGACTACATTTCCCCATAAGAGAGGCTACCAAGGATAAACAACTAGGTTGTCGGATCCCACACATACCAAGCATTTCAAATCATACACACAATATGCTCGATATGTGTAAGTACAACATGGCATCACAACAAGACTCTACGACTCAAAGTATTTATCCATTAGGCTCCGAGGAGCGAGATATTACAAACATGGGTCTCATGACCCAACATTCAGAGCATACAAGTCAAAGCACATGCGGAAGCTTAACATGTCTGAGTACAGACATCTACAAATGAAAAAGGCTGAGAAGCCTGACTATCTACCAGATCTTGCCGAGGGCACAAGATCGTAGCTAAGGTATCAAGCTAAATGTCGAAGTCCACACGGAACTACTAGCGAGACTGATGTCTCTCTGCAAAACATAAAATAGGCAAACATGAGTACAAATGTACCCAGCAAGACTTACATCAGAACTAACTACATATGCATCAGTATCAACAAAGGGGGTGGTGGAGTTTAACTGCAGCAAGCCAGCTTTGACTCGGTGGCTATCTTAAACTACGACTGCAAGTAACTCTTTTGAGGTGGCGCACATGAGTCCACATATTCACCATATCAATACACCACTATGGATCCGCTCCCGTCTCCCTACGAGAACGCCATCCATAGCACTCACACTTATCTTGCGCATTTTAGAGTATCCACTTTCACTTGTCTATGAACTGTTATAGGCAACCTAGAAGTCCTTTACCACGGAGACGGTGATAACCCACAAGTATAGGGGATCGCAACAGTTTTCGAGGGTAGAGTATTCAACCCAAATTTATTGATTCGACACAAGGGGAGCCAAAGAATATTCTCAAGTATTAGCAGCTGAGTTGTCAATTCAACCACACTTGGAAACTTAGTATCTGCAGCAAAGTGTTTAGTAGCAAAGTAATATGATAGTAGTGGTAACGGTAGCAAAGTAATGTTTTTGGTATTTTGTAGTGATGATAGCAATAGCAACGAAAAAGTAAATAAGCGAAGAACAATATATGGAATGATCGTAGGCAATGGATCGGTGATGGAGAATTATGCCGGATGTGGTTCATCATGTAACAGTCATAACCTAGGGTGACACAGAACTAGCTCCAATTCATCAATGTAATGTAGGCGTGTATTCCGAATATAGTCATACGTGCTTATGGAAAAGAACTTGCATGACAACTTTTGTCCTACCCTCCCGTGGCAGCGGGGTCCTAATTGAAACTAAGGGATATTAAGGCCTCCTTTTAATAGAGTACCGGAACAAAGCATTAGCACATAGTGAATACATGAACTCCTCAATCTATGGTCATCACCGGTAAGTATCCCGATTATTGTCACTTCGGGGTTAACGGATCATAACACATAATAGCTAGGTGACTATAGACTTGCAAGATAGGATCAAGAACTCTCATATATTGATGAAAACATAATAGGTTCAGATCTGAAATCATGGCACTCGGGCCCTAGTGACAAGCATTAAGCATAGCAAAGCCATAGCAACATCAATATCAGAACATAGTGGATACTAGGGATCAAAACCTAACAAAACTAACTTGATTACATGATAAATCTCATCCAACCCATCCCCGTCCAGCAAGCCCACGATGGAATTACTCACGCACGGCGGTGAGCATCATGAAATTGGTGATCGAGGATGGTTGATGATGACGATGGCGACGGATTCCCCTCTCCGGAGCCCCGAAAAGACTCTAGATCAGCCCTCTTGAGAGGTTTTAGGGCTTGGCGGCGGCTCCGTATCGTAAAACGCGATGAATCCTTCTCGCTGATTTTTTTCTCCCTGAAACCAAATATATAGAGTTGGGGTTGAGGTCGGAGGAGCTCCAGGGGGCCCACGAGGTAGGGGACGCGCCCTAGGGGGGCAGGCGCGCCCCCCACCCTCGTGGACAGGTGGTGGGCCCCCTGGTCTTCATCTTTTGCAAGGATTTTTTATTATTTCCGAATAGATGTTCCGTGAAGTTTCAGGTCATTCCGAGAACTTTTGTTTCTGCACATAAATAAGACCATAGCAATTCTACTGAAAACAGCGTCAGTCCGAGTTAGTTCCATTCAAATGCAAGTTAGAGTCCAAAACAAGGGCAAAAGTGTTTGGAAAAGTACATACGACGGAGACGTATCAACTCCCCCAAGCTTAAACCTTTGCTTGTCCTCAAGCAATTCAGTTGACAAACTGAAACTGATAAAGAAAAACTTTTACAAACTCTGTTTGCTCTTGTTGTTGTAAATATGTAAAGCCAACATCCAAGTTTTCAGCAAAGATTATGAACTAACCATATTTACAATAACGCATAGGTCTCATGTTTACTCATATCAATGGCATAATCAACTAGCGAGCAATAATAATAAATCTTGGATGACAACACTTTCTCAAAACAATCATAATATGATATAACAAGATGGTATCTCGCTAGCCCTTTCTGAGACCGCAAAACATAAATGCAGAGCACCTTTAAAGATCAAGGACTGGCTAGACATTGTAATTCATGGTAAAAGAGATCCAGTAAAGTCATACTCAATGTAAACTAACAGTAATGAATGCAAATGACAACAATGCTCTCCAACTGGTGCTTTTCAATAAGAGGATGATGACTCGGCATAAAAGTAAATAGATAGGCCCTTCGCAGAGGGAAATAGGGATTTGTAGAGGTGCCAGAGCTCGGTTTTGAAATAGAGGTGAATAATATTTTGAGTGGTATACTTTCATTGTCAACATAACAACCAAGAGATGGAGATATCTTCCATGCTACACACATTATAGGCGGTTCCCAAACAGAATGGTAAAGTTTATACTCCCCCTCCACCAACAAGCATCAATCCATGGCTTGCTCGAAACAACGAGTGCCTCCAACTAACAAGAGTCCCAGGGGGGTTTTGTTTGCAATTATTTTGATTTGATTTGCATAAAGCATGGGACTCGGCATCCCGGTGACCAGCCACTTTCGCGTGAGTGAGGAGCGGAGTCCACTCCTCTTGAGAATAACCCGCCTAACATGGAAGATACAGATAGCCCTAGTTGATACATGAGCTATTCGAGCATACAAAACAGGATATTTATTTGAAGGTTTAGAGTTTGGCACATACAAATTTACTTGGAACGGCAGGTAGAAACCGTATATAGGTAGGTATGGTGGACTCATATGGAATAACTTTGGGGTTTATGGAGTTGGATGCGCAAGTAGTATTCTCGCTTAGTACATGTGAAGGCTAGCAAAAGACTGGGAAATGACCAGCTAGAGAGCGACAACAGTCATGAACATGCATTAAAATTAATCAACACCGAATGCAAGCATGAGTAGGATATAATCCACCATGAACAAAAATATCGTGAAGGCTATGTTGATTTTTTTTCAACTACATGCATGAACATGCGCCAAGTCAAGTCACTTAAATCATTCAGAGGAGGATACCAACCTATCATACCACATCACAACCATTTTAATAGCATGTTGGCACGCAAGGTAAACCATTATAAGCTCCTAGCTAATCAAGCATGGCACAAGAAACTATGATCTCTAGTTGTGATTGCAAACATGTTTATTCATAATAGGCTGAATCAGGAATGATGAACTAATCATATTTACAAAAACAAGAGAGGTCGAGTTCATACCAGCTTTTCTCATCTCAGTCAGTCCATCATATATCGTCATAATTGCCTTTCACTTGCACGACTGAACGATGTGAATAATAATAATAATAGTGCGCGTGCATTGGACTAAGCTGGAATCTGCAAGCATTCAATAAACAGGAGAAGACAAGGCAATATGGGCTCTTTTGTCAGATCAACAATAATGCGTATAAGAGCCACTACAACAATTTAATCATGGTCTTCTCCTATCGTCCCCCAAAGAAAAGAAAAGAAATAAAACTATTTACACGGGAAAGCTCCCAACAAGCAAAAGAAGAACAGGAAATCTTTTTGGGTTTTATTTTTAATTACTACTACAAGCATGGAAAGTAAACTAATTAAAAGCTACAACTAAATTTTTTGGTTTTTCTTAAGGTTTATTAAACACATAAGAAGAAAGCATAAAAAGGAAATAAACTGGCATGGATGATACAATGAAAAGTATGAGCACCTACATCTAGCAATGAGTGTGTGAACATAAATGTAATGTCGGTGAGAAATACATACTCCCCCAAGCTTAGGCTTTTGGCCTAAGTTGGTCTATGGCCACGGCTGGCCTGGCGGATATCCATAGTAATAGTTGGGGTCGTACTGTGATGCAGCGGCTATCGCCTCCTGAGCTGCAGCGTGGCGACGAGCGGCCTCAGCCCTCCTCTCGTACTCATCTGCCTCCTCTCTAGTAATAACATATCTTCCTTTTGCCTGATAATCAAAGAAGGCAGAAGCAGGGAGAGTAATACGTACATCACACAGTCTGTTAAAGATTAGTCGATACTGCAGATGTGATTCACTCCTCTCAACAAATTGGTGGTGAACCATAGCATTAAAATCTAGGTAAGCGGGAGGCAGTTCAATATCATCCTCCCGTATGGTCACACCGAGAAAATCGGCTAAGCGAGTTGCATAAATTCCACCAAAGAAATCTCCATTAAATCTATTAAGATGCAACCTACGTGCAACAATGGCTCCCAAATTATAAGATTTGTCTCCTAACACAGCACTCCTAAGAATAGTGAGGTCAGGGACACACATGTGACATGCCTGATGTCTACTACACAACCTTCTTCTTGTAGACGTTGTTGGGCCTCCAAGTGCAGAGGTTTGTAGGACAGTAGCAAATTTCTCTCAAGTGGATAACCTAAGGTTTATCAATCCGTAGGAAGCGTAGGATGAAGATGGTCTCTCTCAAGCAACCCTGCAACCAAATAACAAAGAGTCTCTTGTGTCCCCAACACACCCAATACAATGGTAAATTGTATAGGTGCACTAGTTCGGCGAAGAGATGGTGATACAAGTGGTATATGGATAGTAGATAATGGTTTTTGTAATCTGAAAATATAAAAACAGCAAGGTAACTAATGGTAAAAGTGAGCGTAAACGGTATTGCAATGCGTTGAAACAAGGCCTAGGGTTCATACTTTCACTAGTGCAAGTTCTCTCAACAATAATAACATAATTGGATCATTGGATCATATTACTATCCCTCAACATGCAACAAAGAGTCACTCCAAAGTCACTAATAGCGGAGAACAAACGAAGAGATTTTGGTAGGGTATGAAACCACCTCAAAGTTATTCTTTCCAATCAATCATGGTGGATCATGCAAAGCAATATGACAATGATGGAGCGTGTCATAATAAACAGAACGGTGGAAGGTTGCATGGCAATATATCTCGGAATGGCTATGGAAATGCCATAATAGGTAGGTATGGTGGCTGTTTTGAGGAAGGTATATGGTGGATTTATGGTACCGGCGAAAGTTGCGTGGTACTAGAGAGGCTAGCAATGGTGGAAGGGTGAGAGTGCGCATAATCCATGGACTCAACATTAGTCATAAAGAACTCACATACCTATTGCAAAAATCTATTAGTTATCGAAACAAAGTACTGCGCGCATGCTCCTAGGGAGATATATTGGTAGGAAAAGACCATCGCTCGTCCCCGACCGCCACTCATAAGGAAGGCAATCAATAAATAAATCATGCTCCGACTTCATCGCATAACGGTTCACCATACGTGCATGCTACGGGAATCACAAACTTCCACCCAAGTATTTCTCAAATTCACAACTACTCAACTAGCATGACTCTAATATCACCATCTCCATATCTCAAAACAATTATCAAGTATCAAACTTCTCTTAGTATTCAATGCACTCTATATGAAAGTTTTTATTATACCCCTCTTGGATGCCCATCATATTAGGACTAGTTTCATAACCAAAGCAAACTACCATGCTGTTATAAAGACTCTCAAAATGATATAAGTGAAGCATGAGAGTTCATTAATTTCTATAAAATAAAACCACCACCGTGCTCTAAAAAGATATAAGTGAAGCACTAGAGCAACAACAAACTACTCCAAAAGATATAAGTGAAGATCAATGAGTAGTCGAATAATTATGCAACTATGTGAAGACTCTCTAACATTTAAGAATTTCATATTTTGATACTTTATTCAAACAGCAAACAAAAAAAATAAAATAAATTGACACTCCATGCAAAACACATGTCATGTGGTGAATAAAAATATAGCTCCAAGTAAAGTTACCGATGAGCGAAGACGAAAGAGGGGATGCCTTCCGGGGCATCCCCAAGCTTAGGATCTTGGTTGTACTTGAATATTGCCTTGGGCTGCCTTGGGCATCCCCAAGCTTATGCTCTTGCCACTCCTTATTCCATAGTCCATCGAATCTTTACCCAAAACTTGAAAACTTCACCACACAAAACTTAACAGAAAACTCGTAAGCTCCGTTAGTATAAGAAAATAAATCACCACTTAGGTACTGTTGTAAACTCATTCTAAATTCATATTGGTGTAATATCTACTGTATTCCAACTTCTCTATGGTTTATAAACTATTTTACTAGCCAAAGATTCATAAAAATAAGCAAGCAACACACGAAAAAGGAATCTGTCAAAAACAGAACAGTCTGTAGTAATCTAGATCAAAAGTATACTTCTGGAACTCATACAATTCTCAAATAAATTGCTGGACGTGAGTAATTTATCTATTAATCATATGCAAAAATAATTAACTAAATAGCACTCTCTAATAAAAAATGGCAGCAATTCTTGTGAGCGCTAAAGTTTCTGTTTTTTACAGCAAGATCAACAAGACTTTCCCCAAGTCTTCCCAACGGTTCTACTTGGCACAAACACTAATTAAAACATAAAAACTCAATAATAACAGAGGCTAGATAAATTATTTATTACTAAACAGGAACAAAAATCAAGGAATAAAAATAAAGTTGGGTTGCCTCCCAACAAGCGCTATCGTTTTACGCCCCTGGCTAGGCATGATGATTTCAATGATGCTCACATAAAAGATAAGAGTTGTAACATAAAGAGAGCAGCTTGAAGAATATGGCTAGCACATTTAAGTATAACCCACTTCCTATGCATAGGTATTTTCTGAACAAATAACTTGTGGTAACAAGAATCAACTTGCATAGGAAGGTAAAACAAGCATAACTTCAAAACTTTAAGCACATAGAGAGGGAACTTGATATTATTGCAATTCCTACAAGCACATGTTCCTCCCGCATAATAATTTTCAGTAGCATCATGAATGAATTCAACAATATAACCAGCACATAAAGCATTCTTTTCATGATCTACAAGCATAGAAAATTTACTACTCTCCACATAAGAAAAATTCTTCTCATTCGGGATAGTGGGAGTATCATAAGAAACTCGAATACTATAAACTGTTTCCACATTAAAAGAGTAATGTTCAGAAAAAGGGTAATCATAATCATGACAAGTTCTATAAATATAATCATCACTACTTTTTATATCATATGTATCATCACAATAATTATCATAAGTAGCAACTTTGTTCTCATCATAATCGATTGAAACCTCTTCCAAGATAGTGGAATCATCACTAAATAAAGTCATGACCTCTCCAAATCCACTTTCGTAATTATCATAATAAGATTCAACATCCTCCAAAATAGTGGGATCATTACTTCCTAAAGTTGACACTCTTCCAAACCCACTTTCATCAATATAATCATCAAAAGTAGGAGGCATGCTATCATCATTATAAATTTGCATATCAAAACTTGGGAGACTAAAAATATCATATTCATTAAACGTAGCATCCCCAAGCTTGGGACAAACATTAATTGCAGCAAATATATTCTCAAAAAAATCATCTTAATCAAACATAGCATCCCCAAGCTTGGGCCTTTTCATATCATAAGCATAATCACTCTCATCATTAATAGTATGGATATCACCAATAGTATAGCAATTATCATATTCTTCCAAGCAAGTGCCAAAAAGATTTTCAAGATCATAAGAAGTATCATTATCTTCCACAATTATATTTTCATGAGACACAATAGTAATAGGAGCAGCATTATTTGGGAGAGATATCTTTTTACCTATCTTCCTTTTTCTTTTCTTCTTCTTCACCACATCATGTGTGGGTTCAATCTTCTTTTTGGAGCTCCTTATTAATGAGATTGGTTGAATAGGAGGCTCCTCCTCGTTACTTGATTCATCATAAGAAATAATAGGAGGATATTGGGAAGTCCCTTCCCTTTCATTAGTATTTTCTTCATCCTCTATTTGTTTTCTTTTCTTTATGTAATTGGCAATATAAGGGTTTTCAATGCAATTCACCGCACAATGCATATAAATTTCTTCTAGATCAAAATTAAGAACTCTATAAAGGGCAAATTCTGGAATAACCTTAGTTATACGTTTCATTTCTTCATAACCCAAGAGCAAACTAAGTTCATTATGATGTGCAAGAGAAATCAAGTTACCGCAATTTTTGGACACGATACGATCATGAAACAACTTGCATTGTGTACTGAAATGATCACGTTCATTGCAAAGTTCACAAGTACGTCTAAGAAAATTTAAATTTTCAGCACAAACATCTAGCCTTTCTTGCAACCATTTAGTTTCTAAGTACTTATGCCTCTTGCAATATCTATCTTCCATATTTGGTGTGTACTTGCAAACCCGATGCACTCCACAAAAATTGACATGTTTATAGGAGACATTTTCATCGTAACTAGTGCAATCATCATTAGTACTATGGATATTCAAGGAGTTCATACTAACAACATTGCAATCATGCTCATCATTCAAAGATTTAGTGCCAAACATTTTTAATGCATTCTTCTTCTAACACTTTGGCACAATTTTCCTTCCCATCATACTCACGAAAGATATTAAAAAGATGAATCATATGAGGTAAACTCAATTCCATTTTTTATAGTTTTCTTTTATAAACTAAACTAGTGATAAAACAAGAAACTAAAAGACTCGATTGCAAGATCTAAAGATATACCTTCAAGCGCTAACCTCCCCGGCAACGGCGCCAGAAAAGAGCTTGATGTCTACTACACAACCTTCGTCTTGTAGACGTTGTTGGGCCTCCAAGTGTAGAGGTTTGTAGGACAGTAGAAAATTTCCCTCAAGTGGATGACCTAAGGTTTATCAATCTGTAGGAGGCATAGGATGAAGATGGACTCTCTCAAGCAACCCTGCAACCAAATAACAAAGAGTCTCTTGTGTCCCCAACACACCCAATACAATGGTAAATTGTATAGGTGCACTAGTTCAGCGAAGAGATGGTGATACAAGTGTTATATGGATAGTAGATAATGGTTTTTGTAATCTGAAAATATAAAAACAGCAAGGTAACTAATGGTAAAATTGAGCGTAAACGGTATTGCAATGCATTGAAACAAGGCCTAGGGTTCATACTTTCACTAGTGCAAGTTCTCTCAACAATAATAACATAATTGGATCATATAACTATCTCCCAACATGCAACAAAGAGTCACTCCAAAGTCACTAATAGCGGAGAACAAACGAAGAGATTATGGTAGGGTACGAAACCACCTCAAAGTTATTCTTTCCAATCAATCCGTTGGGCTATTCCTATAAGTATCACAAACAGCCCTAGAGTTCGTACTAGAATAACACCTTAAGACACAAATCAACCAAAACCCTAATGTCACCTAGATACTCCAATGTCACCTCAAGTATCAGTGGGTATGATTATACGATATGCATCACACAATCTCAGATTCATCTATTCAACCAACACAAATAACTTCAAAGAGTGCCCCAAAGTTTCTACCGGAGAGTCAAGACGAAAACGTGTGCCAACCCCTATGCATAGGTTCATAGGCGGAACCCGCAAGTTGATCACCAAAACATACATCAAGTGGATCAATAGAATACCCCATTGTCACCACGGGTATCCCACGCAAGACATACATCAAGTGTTCTCAAATCCTTAAAGACTCAATCCGATAAGATAACTTCAAAGGGAAAACTCAATCCATTACAAGAGAGTAGAGGGGGGAGAAACATCATAAGATCCAACTATAATAGCAAAGCTCGCGATACATCAAGATCGTATCACCTCAAGAACACGAGAGAGAGAGAGAGATCAAACACATAGCTACTGGTACATACCCTCAGCCCCGAGGGAGAACTACACCCTCCTCGTCATGGAGAGCACCGGGATGATGAAGATGGCCACCGAAGAAGGGTTCCCCCCTCCGGCAGGATGCCAGAATGGGTCTAGATTGGTTTTCGGTGGCTACGGAGGCTTCTGGCGGCGGAACTCCCGATCTATTGTGCTCCCCGATCGTTTTAGGGTATATGGGTATATATAGGAGGAAGAGGTACGTCAGGGGAGCCACGAGGGGCCCACGAGGGTGGAGGGCGCGCCCTAGGGGGGTGGGGCGCCCCCCTACCTCGTGGCTCCCTCATTTCTTTCCTGACGTGCACTCCAAGTCTATCAGGTTGCTTTCCTTCCAAAAATAGGTTCCGTGAAGTTTCGGGTCAATTGGACTCCGTTTGATTTTCCTTTTCTGCGATACTCTAAAACAAGGGAAAAAACAAAAACTGGCACTGGGCTTTGGGTTAATAGGTTAGTCCCAAAAATCATATAAAATAGCATATAAATGCATATAAAACATCCAAGGTTGATAATATAATAGCATGGAACAATCAAAAAATATAGATACGTTGGAGACGTATCATTGCGTCATCTTTACCATTAATGCATCTACCTATGAAGAGAGCAAAATAATGTATAGCAGGAAAGTGAATGCTCCATATGGTAGCTTGTGTTATATCTCTAGATTCCCCCACAGTTATACTAGCAAGAAAATCTCTAAATTCAGATTTGCGAGGTTCCCTGACACTACCCCATTGTGGAAGTTTGCAAGCAGTGGTAAAATCCTCTAAGTCCATAGTATAAGATTTTTCATAAAGATCAAACAAGACAGATGGGGAATTACGTGAAGATGAAAATTCAAACCTCCTCACAAAGGAACTAGTGAGATAGTGATACTGGCTGCACTTCTCTTCCTCGAAGCTCACAAGATCCACGTTACGCAAATATGCGTTAAATTTTTCCTTAATTCCCGCTCGATCCATAAAGTTTTCAGAAGGCCATTCACAAGTACGCACTAGAGCATATCTTGGTGGCTCTTCATCAGCATCACGCATTGCAAGCCTGGGTCCTTGCTTCCTTGAAGAACCACCTTGGTACATTTTCCTAAGCATATTTCTTCCTCTGAAAAATTTCTGAAATTTTTAGTAACTTCAAAATAAAAGTAAACCAAACTCAACAAAATTGATAGCAACTACTCCTACAAGTGCCTAGAGCCTATATCATGCATCAAAACTACTTGGAACCATATAAATTTGACATGCAAGCTCAAGAACATGGTCACCTAGGAAGCACAAATTTGCAATGAATAAAGCACTAGAACAAAAACTAATTGGGCCAATGGAGGAGTCACATACCAAGGAACAATCTCCCCAAGCAGTTTTGTGAGAGGTGCTTTGAGCAAGGAGATCGAAAATGGCAGCAAAACGAGCTTGGGCTCGGGTTTGAGCTGGATATTCGTGTTTGTGGGAGGAAGAAGGAGTGTGTGGGTGAAAGGATAAGTGGAGGAGGACCACCGTGGGCCCACGAGGCAGGGGGCGCGCCCAGGGGGTAGGGCGTGCCCCTGACCCTCGTGGCCAGGTGCCAGCTCCTCCTGCTGTGTTCTCAGTGCCAAATATTCTCAAATATTCCAGAAAAAATCATATTTAAATTTCAGGGCATTTGGAGAACTTTTATTTTCGGGGTATTTTTATATTGCACGGATAATTCAGATAACAAACAGAAAATACAATTTTTATTTTATTTAATATAAATAACAGAAAGTAAGAGGAGGGTACAGAAGGTTGTGCCTTCTAGTTTCATCGATCTCATGCTCATCAAAAGGAATCCACTAACAAGGTTGATCAAGTCTTGTCAACGAACTCATTCCGAATAACATGGAACCGGAGAAAATTTGAATAACACTATGTTACCTCAACGGGGATATGCACATGCCCAATAATAAGAATATCATATTTCTTCTTGATAGTAAGAAGAGGAAATTCAAAACCTCCAAATATAATCGATGGAATTTTTCCAATAGAATTGATACTATGAACTTGAGGTTGTTTCCTCGGAAAGTGTACCATATGCTCATTACCATTAACATGAAAAGTGACATTGCCTTTAGTGCAATCAATAACAGCCCCTGCAGTATTCAAAAAGGGTCTTCCAAGAATAATAGACATACTATCATCCTCGGGAATATCAAGAATAACAAAGTCCGTTAAAATAGTAACGTTTGCAACTACAACAGGCACATCCTCACAAATACCGACATGTATAGAAGTTGATTTATCAGCCATTTGCAAAGATATTTCAGTAGGTGTCAACTTATTCAAATCAAGTCTACAATATAAAGAGAGAGGCATAACACTAACACCGGCTCCAAGATCACATAAAGCAGTTTTAACATAGTTTCTTTTAATGGAGCATGGTATAGTGGGTACTCGTGGATCTCCAAGTTTCTTTGGTATTCCACCCTTAAAAGTATAATTAGCAAGCATGGTGGAAATTTCAGCTTCTGGTATCTTTCCTTTATTTGTAACAATATCTTTCATATACTTAGCATAAGGATTCATTTTGAGCATATCAGTTAATCGCATACGCAAAAAGATAGGTCTGATCATTTCAGCAAAGCGCTCAAAATCCTCATCATCCTTTTTCTTGGATGGTTTGGGAGGAAAAGGCATGGGTTTCTGAACCCAAGGCTCTCTTTCCTTACCGTGTTTCCTAGCAACAAAGTCTTTTATCATAACGTTGATTCTTTGATTGTGGGTTATCAAGATCAACAACAGGTTCAATTTCTATATCATTATCATTACTAGGTTGAGCATCATCATGAACATTATCATTAACATTATCACTAGTTTCAGGTTCATTACCATATTGTGTTTCAGCATTAGAGATAGAAATATCATTTGGATTCTCAGGTGTTTCAGTAATAGGTTTACTAGAAGCATGCAAAGTCCTATCATTTTTCTTTTTCTTCCTATTAGAAGGACAGGTGCATCCACATTATTTCTCTGAGAATCTTGCTCAATTCTCTTAGGGTGGCCTTCAGGATACAGAGGTTCCTGAGTCATTCTACCAGTTCTAGTAGCCACTCTAACAGCATTATCATTATTCTTACTATTCAATTCATTGAGCAAATCATTTTGAGCTTTAAGTACTTGTTCTACTTGAGTGGTAACCATAGAAGCATGTTTACTAATAAGTTTAAGTTCACCTTTAACATTAGCCATATAATCACCCAAGTGTTCAAGCATATTTGAATTGTATTTCAATTGTCTACCAAAATAAGCATTAAAGTCTTCTTGCTTAGCCATAAATTTATCAAACTCATCTAAGCATGGGCTAGCAAATTTAGTAAATGGGATTTCAGCTTTATCATATCTATAGAGAGAATTTACCTTTACTACCTGTGTCGGGTTATCAAGACCATGAGTTTCTTCAATGGGTAATGGATTAAGATCATATGTTTCTTCAACAGGCGGTAAATTAAGACCATGTATTTCCTCAATAGGAGGTAAATTCTTAACATCTTCAACTTTAATACCCTTTTCTTTCATGGATTTCTTTTCCTCTTGCATATCTTCAGGACTGAGAAATAGAATACCCCTTCTCTTCGGAGTTGGTTTAGGAATAGGCTCAGGAGCTGGCTCAGGAAGTGTCCAATTATTTTCATTTGTCAACATATTATTCAATAGAATTTCAGCTTCATCTGGTGTTCTTTCCCTGAA
This sequence comes from Triticum urartu, assembly GCF_003073215.2. NCBI lineage: Eukaryota > Viridiplantae > Streptophyta > Magnoliopsida > Poales > Poaceae > Triticum > Triticum urartu. Next base: position 127,625,961 of record NC_053024.1, on the reverse strand, counting down.
AACAGAACTAGCACAACTATCCAGGTAATCTCTGGAAGCATCGGTTAGTCCATTATAAAAGATATCAAGTATTTCATTTTTCTTAAGAGGATGATCAGGCAAAGCATTAAGTAATTGGAGAAGCCTCCCCCATGCTTGTGGGAGACTCTCTTCTTCAATTTGCACAAAATAAAGCAACTTGTTTATTATGAGTAGGGAAATATTTAGCAGAGAAGTAATAAATCCTATCTTGGGGACTACGCACACAACCAGGATCAAGAGAATTAAACCATATCTTAGCATCACCCTTTAATGAGAACGGAAATATTTTAAGGATATAAAAGTAACGAGTTCTCTCATCATTAGTGAACAGGGTAGCTATATCATTTAATTTAGTAAGATGTGCCACAACAGTTTCAGATTCATAGCCATGAAAAGGATCAGATTCAACCAAAGTAACTATATCAGGATCAACAGAGAATTCATAATCCTTATCAGTAACACAGATAGGTGAAGTAGCAAAAGTAGGGTCAGGTTTCATCCTACCATTTAGAGATTGCTTATTCCATTTAGCTAATAACCTCTTAAGTTCGTATCTATCTTGGCAAGCTAAAATAGCTAGAGCAGCTTCTTTTTCAAAAACATAGCCCTCAGGAATAACAGGTGAGTCTTCATCATCACTTTCATCAATATTATCAGATTCAATATTTTCACTCTCTCTAACCCTAGCAAGTTGTTCATCTAGAAATTCACCAAGTGGCACAATAGTATCAAGCATAGAAGTAGTTTCATCATAAGTATCATGCATAGCAGAAGTGGCATCATCAATAACATGCGACATATCAGAACAAATAGCAGAAGCAGGTTTAGGTGTCGCAAGCTTACTCAAAACAGAAGGTGAATCAAGTGCAGAGCTAGATGGCAGTTCCTTACCTCCCCTCGTAGTTGAGGGATAAATCTTGGTTTTTGGATCTCTCAAGTTCTTCATAATGATAAGCATATATAAATCCCAAGTGACTCAAAGAATAGAGCTATGCTCCCCGGCAACGGCGCCAGAAAATAGTCTTGATAACCCACAAGTATAGGGGATCATAACAGTTTTCGAGGGTTGAGTATTCAACCCAAATTTATTGATTCAACACAAGGGGATCCAAAGAATATTCTCAAGTATTAACAGCTGAGTTGTCAATTCAACCACACATGGAAACTTAGTATCTGCAGCAAAGTGTTTAGTAGCAAAGTAATATGATAGTAGTGGTAACGGTAGCAAAAGGTAACAGTAGCAAAAGTAATGTTTTTTGGTATTTTGTAGTGATGATAGCAAAAGCAACGGAAAAGTAAATAAGTGAAGAACAATATATGGAAAGCTCGTAGGCAATGGATCGGTGATGGAGAATTATGCCGGATGCGGTTCATCATGTAACAGTCATAACCTAGGGTGACACAGAACTAGCTCCAATTCATCAATGTAATGTAGGCATGTATTCCTAACATAGTCATACGTGCTTATGGAAAAGAACTTGCATGACATCTTTTGTCCTACCCTCCCGTGGCAGCGGGGTCCTAATGGAAACTAAGGGATATTAAGGCCTCCTTGTAATAGAGTACCAGAACAAAGCATTAGCACATAATGATTACATGAACTCCTCAAACTATGGTCATCACTGGTAAGTATCCCGATTATTGTCACTTTGGGGTTAACATATTATAACACATAATAGGTGACTATAGACTTGCAATATAGGATCAAGAACTCTCATATATTGATGAAAACATAATAGGTTCAGATCTGAAATCATGGCACTCGGGCCCTAGTGACAAGCATTAAGCATAGCAAAGTCATAGCAACATCAATCTCAGAACATAGTGGATACTAGGGATCAAACCCTAACAAAACTAACTTGGTGACATGATAAATCTCATCCAACCCATCACCGTCCAACAAGCCTACGATGGAATTACTCACGCACGGCGGTGAGCATCATGAAATTGGTGATGGAGGATGGTTGATGATGACGATGGCGACGGATTCCCCTCTCCGGAGCCCCGAACGGACTCTAGATCAGCCCTCCCGAGAGGTTTTAGGGCTTGGCGGCAGCTCTGTATCGTAAAACACGATGAATCCTTCTCTCTGATTTTTTCTCCCCGAAACCAAATATATAGAGTTGGGGTTGAGGTCGGAGGAGCTCCAGGGGGCCCACGAGGTAGGGGGCGCGCCCTAGGGGGGCAGGCGCGCCCCCACCCTCATGGACAGGTGGTGGGCCCCCTGGTCTTCATCTTTTGCAAGGATTTTTTATTATTTCTGAATAGATGTTCCGTGAAGTTTCAGGTCATTCCGAAAATTTTTGTTTCGGCACATAAATAACACCATAGCAATTCTGCTGAAAACAACGTCAGTCCGGGTTAGTTCCATTCAAATCATGCAAGTTAGAGTCCAAAACAAGGGAAAAAAAGTGTTTGGAAAAGTAGATATGATGGAGGCATATCACACGGCTATTCGAATAGATCATTTATAACCCTGCAGGGGTGTACTTCTTCACACATGTTTTCACCACTTAGCGTCTGCACACGATATGTGCTCGGCAGACTTCAAGCGAAAGCCGACGTGGGTGTAGACCACGACCTAACTAACCACACAAGTCTCTAGTCCAGGTTTATCGCCTATTTGGGTTCCATCCGCGAGGAGATCCGGCCGAGGTTTCGCTCACAGCCCCAAACGATGTGTGTAGGGTTCCCGAGACACCAAACGGGCGCTCGGTACACTGTGCCACGGTGTATCTACCGCATCATAGCCCACCCCTAGGGTCAGCGCTACGCACGACCTCCAACACATATCCTACAAACACCAGAAACTGGTTGCAACTCCTGGACAGAGGACAATGGCGGTTAATAAGTCGAGCGGGGTCATATTTCAGGGCCCAACGTGTGGTAGTAGCTGTTCATGGATCACAAACACAGAACTCAGTTCTTGAGGATAGTTTCAGTGAGACAACCCACCATGTACTCCTACATGGCCTCTCACCGCTACCTTTACCAAATCGTGTTCACACACTTAGCTCTCAACAGTAAGACATGTTCATCACCATTCTAATTCATTCCCGATGAATCAGACCCGACTCAACTCTAAGCAGTAGCATGCATGACAAACAAGCATGAATGAGTAGGCACATCAGGGCTCAAACAACTCCTACTCATGCTAGTGGGTTTCATCTATTTACTGTGGCAATGACAGGTCATGCAGAGGAAAGGGGTTCAACTACCGCAGCATGTAACAGTTGAATCGTTGTTGTCCTAATGCAGTAAAAGAGAGCAGAAGCGAGAGAGTGGGATTGTATCGGAATGAAGAAGGGGGTTTTGCTTGCCTGGCACTTCTGAAGATAGTATAGTTCTTCATCGGTGTCATCGATCTCATCATTGAAACCATGTTTATCGAGAGGGGACAAATACCGGCAACAAAGAAAGAAACACAATCAATGCAATGCACAATATGATGCATGATCATGACATGGTAAATTGAGTGTGTTGGGCTAATGCAACTACAACCATATAGGTTTGAGCTATTTTGAACCAAAGATTCAAAGTTCAAACTCATTTGTGATCTTAAATAATGCCTTATCATGTTTTGCACTAAACAGCAAGTTAACTTGTTTAAACATGCATGAAACCAGTACAAACGGATAGATTGGATTTTTCTGATCATTGTTCATATATAACACTTTGCATTTGGAGTTACACATTAATTTCTATGATTTTTGGAAGTTAGCCCTATTTTCTGGAATTTCCTGAATAAGGATAAATCCAGAAAATAATTAATTGCGTCAGCACTCCATCACTGTGACGTCAGCGGTCAACGGGGAGGGTCCGGGTCAAACCTGACCAGTGGGGCCCGCGTGTCACTGTCACAGCTAATTAACAGAGTTAATTAGTGCTAAGTTAAATACTAACCTAAGTTAATTAGGGCGTGGGCCCACATGCCGGTGACTTATCTGGTTAACTAAAAGTTAATTAGCACTAGACTAAAATTAGCAGGGCTCTGGGCCCACTTGTCCGGACCCAGGGGAGGTCAACCCCCTGGTCAGCGGGGTCAAACCCGCCGGCGACTCGACGCCGGCGAGGCCCGAGATGGCGGGGCGGCTCGGAAAACGCCCATAGGGCACGGACGAGGCCGTTCTTGGCCTCGTTGGAGAGCTCTTGTCGGCGCGCGTCAAGTGGTGGTGGAGGCCGGGCCTATGGTGGTCGGAGCCGATGATGGCGAGCTCCAAGGTGGCGGCCGGAGTTCGGGCAACGATGGGTTCGGTGCTACGATGCATGGGAGGAGGATATGGTGGGCGCTACGGGCTCCTCGGAGTGCACTGAGTGCAGTGACACTCTCGGTTTGGACGGAGGCGAACCAAAACGACGACGGCGACAAGTCCGGCGCCGGTGAGGTCTCGATCTTGAAGGAAACGAGGGCTACGATGAGCTAATGGACATGGGAGTAGGGGTCGGTAGAGGAGCTCACGGCGAGTGCAGAGGTGGCCTCGACGTGCTCGGGGAAGCACCGGGGCGAGCGGGGCGGCGAGAGGGATCTCCGGCGGCCAGCGACGAAGATGATGAAGATGGCGTCGATGCAGGGCCTCCGGCGAGGCGTGGCTGGACGAGGAGGACGAGGGAGGCGTGGCGATGCTCGTGGACACGTCGGGGAGGCGAGGGGAGCACGGAGGCTACGTCTACGGCGTACGGCGGCGACGAGCTTCGCTAGGGGGAAGATGTCAGGAGAGAGTGAGAGAGTTCCAGGGGGTGCGTGTCGGCGTCCAGGGCATCCATAAGCTCAACGGCAAGCAGGAGGTGGCGGAGCGTGTGCTCGCGCGCGGCGGCCACGCGCGCGCTGTCCTCCTGGCGGGAGGTTGGTGATGACTGGCAGAGGCCAGTGGGCTGGGCCTCTGCTGGGCCGGGGTGGGGCACCGAGTAAGTGGCCCAGGTAGTCTCTCTCTCTCTCTCTGGTTTTCCTATTTTAGTTTCTGTTTTCTATTATTCTGTAGTCTTTAGGGCTTTATTAAAAATACTTAAACAGATCCAAAAATCATGAAACTGTTCAATGCCACTGTTTGGAATATAACCAACAACAAACATTTTAGTTTATGTGTATTTGAGCATTTAAAATATGTAATAGCATTTATATGCCCAAATGCAAATACTATATGATTTAATTTAGAGCCCAAATATGTCATGGAAAAATGTGCAACACCTCTTGTTATTTCTTCTAGCATTTTCCAGAAATGATGAACATTTTTTAAAGCCATTTGGATTCACTGAGAATATTTTAGTTGAACCTAGTGAATTCCTTTAGATGCTAGGGTTTAAACAATCCTCATTTCAAGTTCATTTGAAACTTAAACATAATGACACTCATGAGGCTAGCCTAGTGCATTGCCAAAAGCTAGGGATGTGACAACCGGTCCGTCGTCGTCGCTCAGCCACTCTGCTGTCATCAGAGTACAGCTCCAGCCGGGAGGCTACACCGCGGCGGTGGCGCAGTCCCCGGCGTAGTGTAGTGCACGTGGCATCCCTATTGGGTGTGCGCGAAACACCCACCACACGCTCCGCCGCCGGTGCCTGTCGGCAGCTGTTGCTGGCCACTATTGCCGCCACACCACCGTCGAAAGCCAGGGCCATCGCCCGCTCTGCCGCCACGGCCCGAAGGCGGGAGATGGCCGTCGTGGCTGCCACCCCACTGCCGGCCACTATGGCCATCACCCGCTCCGCCACCATGGCCCGAAGGCGGGAGGTGCTAGTCATGGCCGCCACTCCATTGTCAGCCGTTGTGGCCGCCAGCCCACCGTCGACCGCCGGGGTCATCGCCCGCTCCGCCACCGCTGCCCGAAGGCGAGAGACGGAGATGGATGCCCGCACATGCGACAGCGACCTTGCGCGCTACACCGAGTTCCTGCAGGAGGAGGAGGAGCGCCTCGTTGAGCATGCAAAGAGCCTTACCGCCGCAGTGGTCGTGGCACACGCCTCCTCAGAGGCGAGGAATTAGAAGATCTACGAGGAGAACCAGCGCTTCGAGAGGGGTTGTTTGGAGCGGCAAAGGGCGTTCGAGGTGAGCGTCGCTGAAGCTGCATTAGCAGCAGGCACCGCATTGCGGTTGCCCACCTCGTCGGTAGGCTCCTCCTCCTCCGCCTCTTATTGAGCGCGCTCGGCAGAGGAGAGGCAGTCGGAAGTAGTACAAAGCCCCTAGTATTTAGGGGCTATTTTGTTCAGTTCATCTGACTATAGATGTGGTGGAACTGTACAAATATACTTAAAATTAGCTAGTATATATAGTTGAACTAGATATTTCAGTACGTGGTTGGCAACAATTGGGGAAAAGTTTGGTCGGTTTAGCTGTCGAGTTGAATTGTTTGTATAAATTAAGAACAACTACTTAATCTATGAATGAAATCTATGCTTAATTACTGAATTTTAGTTGCAAAAATTAGATACTGCTAGTGATTTTTAGCTTCATATTTTGACAAATCACAGTGTTACAAGGGTTGACAAATCTTACCAAATTGTTTGTACATGGTTGCACACGGGTCATCCAAAACAACCATTTGTGTTGAACGGATGCACAAATCCTGCGCTGCTCTCAATTTGCATACGGGTGTTCTATCAAAAACTTTTGCAATCAAGAGCTACAGAAATCCTGCTCGGCACATTTTCTCTTGGCTTCCTGGGGAAGCTATCGGTTTGCATACAGGTGTTCTAACTAAAACGTTTGCGATGAGTGTTTTATATTTAAAAAGTGAATTAAACTACAGCTTGGGCGCCATTAATGGAGAGGATGCGAGCAAGGCGGGTGGCCATGGATGTCAAAGGGCTTGCTTCCCGGTGAGACTGCACAGCGTACAGCTCACATGCTTCCCGGTGAGCCTGCGCACTCGAGGACAGCTTGCACGCCTCTCGGTCAGCCTGTGCACCGGACGGCGCTCGCACGCCTCCCGTCCAGTCAAGGTCAAGCAGCTGTCCCCACGACACCTCCTATAGCCATTAAAACCAAGACATGTGGCATCACATGAATGGTTAACAGAATTTTGGATTTACTAGGATTTAAAAACCAGGCATCTCAATGTTATGCCGGCAATCAACGGTGCCCTGGTGTTTGAAATTCATTCTCATTTCTTGCATGGGACCTAAGCATGCACCCAAGGACACATATTTGATTTTTCAACCAATTTATATGCACTGGAGCATGTGCATGTAGTTCAAATTTGAATTATGCACATAAATGCATTGAAAACTCAGTTAATGCATAAAAATGTCCAAAGGAACCCCGAAAAATCACAAAAATTCACACAACACTCCTGTTGTTCTATGTTGACATGAGAAAAAAAATTGAAAGCAATAAGAGGCAATGGATATTGTTTCGTCCCCAAAGGTGTGACGTTCCCTACCGAAAACCATCATGCTTGTTGTGAGAAGCTCCGGTTTGTGAGAAGCATATACCCAAACCTGCCCCAAATGGGACAAAATTTGTACCACGGCATGTTGATGCCGCTCCATGATAGCATGCCAAGTTTCATGAATTTCAGACTAGTTTTGGATTTACTAAAATTTAAAAACCAGGTATCTCAATGTTTTGCCGGCAATCAACGGTGCCCCGGTGTTTGAAATTCATTCCCATTTCTTGCATGGGACCTAAGCATGCACCCAAGGACACATATTTGATTTTTCAACCAATTTATATGCACTCGAGCATATGCATGTAGTTCAAAATTGAATTATGCACATAAATGCATTGAAAACTCAGTTAATGCATAAAAATGTCCAAACGAACCCCAAAAAATCACAAAAATTCACATAACACTCCTGTTGTTCTATGTTGACATGAGAAAAAAAATTGAAAGCAATAAGAGGCAATGGATATCGTTTCGTCCCCAAAGGTGTGACGTTCCCTACCGAAAACCATCATGCTTGTTGTGAGAAGCTCCGGTTTGTGAGAAGCATATACCCAAACCTGCCCCAAATGAGACAAAATTTGTACCACGACATGTTGATGCTGCTCCATGATAGCATGCCAAGTTTCATGAATTTCAGATGAGTTTTGGATTTACTAGAATTTAAAAACGAGACATCTCAATGTTTTTTCGGCAATCAATGGCGCCTCGGTGTTTGAAATTCATTCCCATTTCTTGCATGGGCCCTATGCATGCACCCAAGGACACATATTTGATTTTTCAACCAATTTATATGCACTGGAGCATGTGCATGTAGTTCAAATTTGAATTATGCACATAAAATGCATTGAGAACTCAGTTAATGCATAAAAATGTCCAAACAAACCCCGAAAAATCACAAAAATTCACACAACACTCCTGTTGTTCTATGTTGACACGAGAAAAGAAATTGAAAGCAATAATAGGCAATGGATATCGTTTCGTCCCCAAAGGTGGGACATTCCCTACCGAAAACCATCATGCTTGTTGTGAGAAGCTCTGGTTTGTGAGAAGCATATACCCAAACCTGCCCCAAATGGGACGAAATATTACCACGGCCTGTTGATGCCGCTCCATGATAGCATGCCAAGTTTCATGAATTTCAGACGAGTTTTGGATTTACTACAATTTAAAAACTAGGCATCTCAATGTTTTGCCGGCAATCAACGGTGCCCTAGTGTTTGAAATTCATTCCCATTTCTTGCATGGGACCTAAGCATGCACCCAAGGACACAGATTTGATTTTTCAACCAATTTATATGCACTGGAGCATGTGCATGTAGTTCAAATTTGAGTTGTTCACCTGAAATGGCTAGAAAACCAATTTAATGTACAAACGAACCCTGAATAATTCCAATTCTTTTACGACACACATATAGTTGCATGTTCACTCCAGATAAAAGGTCTAGCAATTCAAACACCATCCATTACCGCTGTGACCCCATTATGTAATTCAAATCAAGATGAAAACTCAAGTAGATTGCACACAGTTTATTATCAGCAACCGTGTGAGATGTAGTACAAAATATCTTGGATCACCGTCAGTGTATTGTACACCTACGGCTTACGCGAGAAGGTGCGTCGGCTACAGTCCACAGCTGGCGTCTCAAGCACACTAGCTCGCTCCCCAAATATCATTTCACTGTTCAATCGTCGCCGGTGAAAGATGGGCACGTGGACCCGCATCGTGAGGGCAACTTCGGTGGCCCACTCCGGCGAGAGCGCGGCCGCAGCCACCATGCACATGCTAATAAGGTGCATGAGCGCGGCTACAATTTGTGACCGGGTGGCAAAGGTAGCCCAAACGGCCGCTGTTGCTTCTCAGGTGGCGGCAGCAACATTTGCCTCGGGGATAGCAACTGGCGAGAGCGGCACAGCAGTTGTCCGTTCCGCAGCGGAGGCCTTAGCCCTGATGGAGGCCGCCCACGACCATGTCGAGGCCACCCACACCCAACTCCTGGCGGTCACCGCACAAATTGAACGAAGCTTCTCCGACAACGGTCGGCAACCCACGGCCGAAGAGCTGGTAAACGCTGAGAGCGTTCGAGCAGCTGTCTGTTCCTCCGCCGCATACCTTGCGACGATGGAGCTCGTCCAAGCCCAGATCGCGACCGCCCACGCCCAGCTTGTGGCGGCCTTTTCCAAAGAGATGGCAGACGCGGATGGCGAGATGCTTGTCGAGTATGGTTCGATGGATGCCATGGAGACCCTTCGCCATGAGACCGTCGGGCGCGAGCTGGACATGGAGGCGGCGGCGGAGATCGAAGAGCACCAGCCGTAGTAGTACTCTTTGTTTTGTTTATTTAAGAGTGTCGGTCTTCAATTTATTAGAGTAATGTTTAGGTCAGCTAGCTCTGTTTAATTGTTGAACTTGCTCGATTAAGAAGTGTGGGTGTGTTGTAGTCTCCTTTGTGTACCCAAATTATGCAATGACGTGGATGACCATTGTAACCATGGAAATTCGAACCAAAACTTTTGACGTTCAAACTCATCACACACGGGTTCAGCTATCTGAATCGTTTGTGATGTCCACATATCGTACACAGTTCTAAATAAGGGATCGTGTCTGATGACACTTTGCGCGCTAGTTTTTTGGCTGAAGCGATTCCAAATTTTCGGCTTCCACGGAAATATCTACCTCCCCGCCTGTTGGGGATATTACTACTGGATGTAAACCGGCCTTGTATAGCCGGGTTAACTCCTTGAAGATTAGAAGCCCATGAAGATGCAAGGATGATGACGCTTCACGAAGGCCCAAGGCCCAAAGGCGGGTTAAAGCCTATAAATGTAAACCGACCTAGTCATATAACTTGTATTATAAGATAGGAAGGATAGAGACCGAACCGGATACGTTTATGATCCGGCTTCAGGACTCTGTAGCCCGGCGGGCGTCAACCTATGTATATAAAGGGACGACCCGGCTGCGGTTTAAGGACAGACAACAACTCGAGAGCCAGACAAATCGGATTCGCTCCCTGGCCTTTGAAACCCTAGCAATACCAATCACAACTAGACGTAGGCTTTTACCTTCCTTGAAGGGGCCGAACTAGTATAAATTCCCCGTGTCCCCTTGTCCGGTTTAACCCCTTTGAGCTAACCCTTAGCGATGGCTCCACGACTAAGTCCTTTCACAAGGACATCTGCCGTGACAAACCCACGACAGTTGGCGCCCACCGTGGGGCTATCGCACGATGGTTTTGAGTTCTTGAAGGGAAGCTTTGATGGACTTAAGGGATACGTTGTGGGCCGGATGACGAAGAGTCGTCGTGGCAAGCTCTACATCGACAATGCAGGATGGGGTCCCGAGGCCGATTCAATCGAGTACGGGTACCGGGTCCCCTTCGGTGGGATTCACGTCTTCATCGGCAAGATCGGCGAACCGACCCCTGAGCCGGACATCTGCACCGACATCATCGAAACGGCTCGGCGTGGTTCTTCGCCGGTTCATCCCGAGGCAAGGCATGTTTTCGTAGGTGTCATCCATGGATCAAGATACGAGGACGGGCCGGTGTCCGATGGAGAGATCGTGGTCTGTTCTGATGACGAGTCTTCTAGAGAGACCGAATCGCTTTATCAGTTGCAGGACGACCAGGTTGATGGAGGATCCGAGGGCAACAGTATTCCGGATTCCCCTGATCTGCCAAACCAGGCCGCTATCTTCATGGCCGGCACACAATCAGCACCTCATTCATCGACCGCCGCAGCAATACTCTCCAGTTCAACAACGGCTACACCGGCAGGGGCAGGAAGCTCTGCGCCGCCTCCATCCCAAGTCCTGTCTGATTTGTTCGACGCTTTGGCAACATTGATGGCCGCAGAGGTGGATGCAGCAGCCAGGGATTAGCACAATGCGGAGATTGCAAAGGTGAAAGATCAGATAGCTCAGGCTAAAGCGGACCTAGCGACAGAGAACGCCAGGATGGCTACAGAGCGGGCTGAATTGGAAGCACAGGCCTATCGGATTAGGCTGGATCAGAATGCTTCATAGGAAGTCATGAGAAGAAGGTACCGATCATGTCTCCCATCGACTTATGAGCCGTAGAATCTCTTCAACACGCCAGGAGCAGGAGCTGGTAACCAACCCATACTAAACCGGGCGGAGGCACCGGGAACAGGAGCGCCGGTTCAACCGCGCACGATGGACCCGCCTCACCAGAACAACGTTGTGCCATAGTATGTACCAACACCTCTCGGGCATTATTCCAACCCATTGGACAATATTGTGGCCGCCGCTTCATGCCTGGCAGCCCTCCCAACCGACGGCGAGTCACCAGTTGTGGTGGAAGCACGTCGAGACAGGGATCTCCTTCAAACAGCACTAAATCAACGGCAGGCATATTCGCACAGTCGTGAGAGGATTCATTCCACTCCCTGTCCAAGCCGGAGCTATAGCAGATACGTGGAGGACGAACCGGCTGTGTCCAGCAGTGCACGTCGCCGAAATTCACCGCAAGGAAACAACCCGGCAGGGGGAGGCGCTAATGCTCAGGATGTTGTGGACCACGGCCGCGCACGTCGGGAGGCCGAGTTGGCAGCTCGACACGGAGCACGACAACATACTCCGGTTCACCCTATGGCTTCAGTAGAGCCAGGTGTGGTGTTCAGTTCCTTAGAGGTGCCGTGTCTCACCCCCGCTTTGTGTAATGTGAGACTGCCCAAGGACTTCAAGCGACCTCGTAAGGTACCAAATTACACCGCCGATTTGCAGTCAGAGGCGTGGGTGGAGAGCTATGAGATGGCAATGGAGATGTTAGATGTGGATGAGGCAGTATGTGCTAAATATTTCACCATGATGTTGGAAGGAACATCTCGTACTTGGTTGAAGAGCTTGCCAACTAACTCTGTCGGATCATGGGCCGAATTGAAGCACCGGTTTATCCAGAATTTCAAAGATACTTGTAAGCAGCCAATGTCAATCGTGGATCTGGCCGCTTGTGTCCAAGAGGAAGGGGAGTCCACGACCCATTGGGTTAAACGGGTCTCAGCAAATTTGCACTCATCAGATCGTATCAATGCAAACACCGCAGTGTTAACATCAGAGGGCAATTGCCGTTTCAAGCCACTCAAACAAAAATTAGGAAGGCTCAAACATCACTGCAACGATATGTCAACTCTCATGGCTGCTTTGGTTAAATACGCCGATTCAGATAATACCAAGGACCCGGATTTAGAGGAGGACAAACCGGAGAAAGGGAAAAAGAACGGCAACGTCAAGGGTCAGCAGCATAATCCGGCAGGCCATGGGAACAGCGGTAAGTGCAAGGCCGACAGCAGCTTGGACTTTGTGGCTAATACCAATACTCAGGAGAATGGTCAGCGCCGTAAGGGCAAGCAGCCCCAGAGGGGTGGAGGTATAGGCCCCAATTTGGAGCGCCTATTAAATCAGCCCTGTCCAAAGCATGGATCAAAGGAGAAGCCAGCGTCGCATCTTGGGAAGGACTGCTATATCATGCGGGATTTCAAGAATTCTAGTATGTTCCAGTATGATAATGGCCCGCCCGGCGGTTCAGGAGGTGGTTTCCACGGGCCGGGTTACGGTGGTGGTGGTTCTGGTTCAGGGTTTCAAGGCAACCAAACCGGACACATCAATCAAGGGCACCAAGGCAACCAGGGAGGTTACAACCAGCAGGGGAATCAGCAGCAACAGCAGCAGTCGGGTTACCAGAGCAATCCCAAGCAGCTAAATAGCGGGCAATATCATGTTTTCACTACTAGTTTGTGTAAGCGTGATCAGAAGCTTCACAAAAGGGCGGTAAACTCTGTTGAACCAGCAGTACCTCAGTATTTACGCTGGTCTGAGCAACCCATTTTATGGAGTAGAGAGGATCACCCACCCCGGGTTGACAATCCGGGTCACTTGGCCCTGGTGGTAGCCCCGCAAGTTGGGGGTTACAAGTTTACTAAAGTGCTCATGGAGGGGGGAAGCAGTATCAACATTCTATATTATGACACATTCCGCCGTATGGGATTGACAGATAAGAATCTTAAACCATCAAATACGGTCTTTCATGGGGTGGTGCCTCGTAAGTCCGCATATCATGTTGGCAAGGTAGCCTTAGAGGTAGCTTTTGGAGATGATTATGATTCAAGGTCAGAAACATTGATGTTTGAGGTGGTAAAGATCAAAAGTCCGTACCACGCCTTGTTTGGACGGCCGGCTTATGCTAAGTTCATGGCAAGGCCATGCTATGTTTATCTATAGCTTAAAATGCCAGGTCATAAGGGGACTATCACAGTACATGGAAGCAAAAAGATCGCTTTGGAATGTGAGGAAGGTGATGCGGCTTATGCTGAGTCAGTTTGTGCCACAGAGGAGCTGAAATTCTATAAGGAGCAAGTTGATCCGGCAGACATGACTTCTTTGAAAAAGCCAACTACGGAACACGATCCGGCATTGAAGTTTAAATCGGCTACAGATACTAAGATGGTTGACTTTATTCCCAGTGATTCATCCAAACAATTTAGCATCAGCGCGAACCTGGATCCCAAATAGGAAAGCGTGCTCATTGAGTTCATCCGCGAGAATCGGGACATCTTTCCATGAAAACCTTCTGACATGCCATGTGTACCGAGGGAACTCGCTGAGCACACACTCAACATTGATCCTAAGTTTAAACCGGTCCGACAGTTTCTCCACCGCTTCAATGGAGAAAGGCGTAAGGCTATAGGTGAAGAGGTAGCCCGTCTGTTGGCCACAGGGTTTATTGTAGAGGTCTTTCATCCAGAGTGGTTGGCTAATCCGGTGCTGGTTCTTAAGAAAAACGGCACTTGGCGTATGTGTGTGGATTACACAGATTTAAACAAAGCTTGCCCTGCAGACCCCTTTGCCCTCCCTCGCATTGATCAGATAATTGATGCGACTGCAGGTTGTGACCATTTGTGTTTTCTGGATGCTTATTCTGGTTATCATCAAATTAAGATGGCAGTTAAGGACCAGGAGAAGACAGCTTTCATAACTCCCTTTGGAGCCTTCTGCTATGTTTCCATGCCTTTTGGACTCAAGAGTGCCCAGGCAACTTACCAGCGATGTGTTCAGAATTGCCTTCATAAGCAAATTGGGCGCAATGTTCATGCATATGTGGATGATATTGTGGTAAAGTCCAGAAAGGAGGAGACATTGATAGATGATTTGAGAGAAACCTTTGACAATCTCTGGGTTTACAAGATGATGCTCAATCCGGAGAAGTGTGTCTTTGGTGTCCCGGCAGGCAAGCTCTTCGGTTTTCTGGTGTCAAACAGAGGCATTGAGGCTAATCCGGAAAAGATTGCGGCAATTACATCCTTGGCTAAACTGGCGTGTATCAACGATGTTCAACGTTTGGCCGGCCGGATTACAGCCTTGAGCCGGTTTATCAGTCGCCTTGGAGAGAAGGCCATCCCTTTATATCAGATGCTCAAGAAAATAGATAACTTTGTCTCGAGCGAGGCAGCTAATAAAGCATTCGAGGATCTGAAGAGGCAGCTAGCTGAACCGCCCATGCTTGCAGCACCGATCGATAAGGAGCCGTTATTACTATATGTGGCTGGTAATGCCCGGGCTGTTAGCGTAGCTATTGTGGTAGAGCGCAAGGAGCTTGGCAAGGAATATCCGGTTCAACGGCCGGTTTATTATATCAGCGAGGTGCTCATTGAGTCAAAGCAGAGGTATCCGCGTTGGCAGAAGCTGGTGTACGGAGTGATTATGGCAAGCCGGAAGCTTAAACATTATTTTTAGGTCCATCCCATCACAGTGGTCAGTTCAGCTCCTCTGGGCGATATCATTCAAAACAGAGAAGCAACTGGCCGGATTTCCAAGTGGGCTATTGAGCTTGGACCTCATGGGCTCAAGTATATACCCCGCACAGCAATCAAATCCCAGGCACTCGTGGACTTCATCAATGATTGGACAGAGTTACAGGCACCTGAAGAGAAACCAGACAATACATATTGCACTATTCATTTTGATGGATCCAGACAGCTGGAGGGCTCGGGGGCTGGAGTCATACTAACTTCCCCACGAGGTGACAAGTTTTGTTATGTCCTCCATTTATTGTTCCCTTGTACTAACAATGCAGCTAAATATGAGGCTTTGCTCTACGGTCTTCGGATGGCTAAGGAGATGAATTTGAGCCGGGTTAAGTGCTTTGGCGATTCAGATCTAGTGGCTCAGCAGGTGTCTGGCACTTGGGATTCTAAGGACCCACTCGTGGTTGCATATCGGCGAGAGGTGGACACAGTGGCTGGTCACCTTAAGGGTTATCAGGTGGACCATATAGATCGGCGGAAGAATGAAGTGGCGGACTCTTTAAGTCGTCTTGGTTCCCAGCGTAAACCAGTCCCGCCCAGTGTATTTCTTGATTTGTTGCATAATCCGTCAGTCAAGATGCCAACCGAAGAAGTTTTGGCTATTTCTGATCCGGAGGCTCAGTTGGTGGCAGCTCTGCATGCCTACCGGATTGGACAATCCCATATCTGGCTTACATGAACCGGGGCGAGTTACTAGACGATGAAACGTTGGCCCGACAGATAATCCGGCGTTCCAAGTCCATGACCATACTCAATGGGGAGTTACATCGCTACAGCGTTTCAGGAGCAATTCAGCGTTGCATTTCTCCTCAAGAAGGTTGTGAGATTTTGCGAGAAATCCATGAAGGGGACTGCGGTCACCATGCCGGTTCAAATCTTTGGTTGCTAAAGCTTTTTGCCACGGTTTTTACTGGTTGACGGTGCATGCTAATGCGGAAGATTTAGTCAAGAGGTGTGATGGGTGTCAAAAATTCGCCCGCCGTGCGCATGTTCTAGCTCAAGAGTTGCGGATGATTCCAATTACGTGGCTGTTTGCAACTTGGGGGCTTGATATGGTTGGACCCTTCAAGCGATCTAAGGACAAAAAGACCCACTTGTTAGTAGCAGTGGATAAATTCACCAAATGGGTGGAGGCAGAGCCAGTCAGCAAGTGTGATGCAGCCACGGCGGTTCAATTCATCAAAAAGGTGATATTCCGGTTTGGTTTTCCACACAGCATTATAACAGATAATGGTACTAACCTATCAAAGGGGGAGATGGAAGAATTTTGTCAACGTGAGCACATCCGGCTCGATCTAGCGTCGGTGGCTCACCCCCAGTCTAATGGTCAAGCAGAAAGGGCAAATCAAGAAATTTTACGAGGTATCAAACCCAGGCTTATAATTCCCTTGAAGCGGACACCGGGTTGTTGGGTTGATGAGCTACCTTCTGTGTTATGGAGCATCAACACCACACCCAATAGGTCTATGGGTTACACACCTTTCTTCATGGTTTATGGAGCGGAGGCCGTTCTTCCTAGTGACATCCGTCACGACTCGCCCCGTGTGACAGCTTATGTTGAAGCTGATAATGAGAAGGCACCTCAGGATTCTCTGGACCTGTTGGATGAAGAGCGTGATCTTGTAGCAGCACGATCGGCGATTTATCAACAAGATCTTCGACGTTATCACAGCCGCCGGGTTAAAACCAGAACTTTTCAAGAAGGCGATTTGGTGCTCCGGCTCATCCAGGATCGGACTGATATGCACAATTTATCCCCACCTTGGGAAGGTCCCTTTGTGGTCAGCAAAAATCTGCACAACGGATCTTACTACCTCATTGATGTTCGAGAGCATAAAGACTCACGTCAATCGGAGGAGGAGACCAAGCGGCCATGGAACATAGCTCTCCTTCGGCCTTCTATACTTGAAGCCATAGGCTCTTCATCTGTACATATTTATGACAGTGTATATATCATATAATAAATCGGAGCCTCCGTTACAAGTGGGGTATCTGTTCTTTTTACATCATGTGTGTGTTATACGAGTTAACTGACAAAGCGGAGTTTTATTAATCCGGTCTTAGCAGTTGCACGGATATAAAGAATATCACTAGGGGGCTTGGTCATATTGGAACTACAGCTACACCTCTTGATCGGTTTTGAAACCACGAAGGGATATCACTAGGGGGATTGGTTGTTCTCACACCATAGCTACACCTCTTGATAGGCATTTAGGCCACAAAAGAAAAATATGTGGAGCCAAAGAGAGTGTTGCACAAAGCACAGACTCAAACATGGGCACACACTGAGCACAGCTCACAAAGTTACTTGGGGACTCTTTTTGCAAAGCAACAAAGAGTTTGAAAGGACCTTGTAATTGGTTATCAAGCCACGGCTTGGAAGCCTGGTGTATTCACCTAAAAACTCGGGTTAACCTGCCTTCATCAAGTAAGCCACTCCTATCCAGGTAATCCTGGTATGACCCATCAAACGTTTGACATGTCAATCTTTTATAGACCCTGAACCTGTCAAAGTTAAAATGATGATTGGTTAATTAGAGGCCCATCTTAAAAGGCTTTGTTAAATGGTTTAACTCAGAGGCCTGGCAGCCCATGAAACGCCTCGATTTGGAGCCTGGCAACTCGTAAAAAGCCTTGCATATTTTCCTTTTTAAGTTTTATTTGTTGAAGTTCATTAGTATTTTTTGATAAATCGGTGTCCTTGACCCGGCTTGCTTTTAAACTACAAGTTGTCGGCACATGATCAATTACAAACCGGTGTTTATTGACTCGGTCTGGTTTAACTAAATCACTAGTGTTATAAAGAAAACCCGGTAGTTATCCCGGTCCGGTTTGATATATAGACCGGCATTGCAAGGATGGGGTTATCAACGTTCCGGATTGGTATTAACACCTTTGCCGTATACACCATTGGTCAGCCAATGAGGTTGTTATGTATATTGCTTTCTGTACAAACACTTTGATTATTTCATCTATGTCTTATACACTTCCTGGACATTATGACCCGTCTAGCGGTAAACCGCTAGCTACTTTTGAGTTGTTGTACCCAGGAACACAATTCATCATGGGTTATGTATAAATATATCTCAAAAGGTGGCAAAAGTCATCATGAGGCATTACAAAACATGCTCGATGGCATGGCAAATAACGGAGTTTTGGCTGTCTTATTACAAGAAGTTTTCAAAGCGGCTCCAATGGCATAATTGTTTTTCACAAAGTCGACACAC
The DNA here is from genome assembly GCF_003073215.2 of Triticum urartu. NCBI lineage: Eukaryota > Viridiplantae > Streptophyta > Magnoliopsida > Poales > Poaceae > Triticum > Triticum urartu. The sequence goes on along the minus strand of NC_053024.1, from coordinate 127,607,513 downwards.
AGTGGCTAGTAAACCGTCGACCAGTTTAAGACGCTTCGTCTAGACGGTTTGATGGTTGAGGGTTAGTTGATGTGGGCACTTCTTCATCCCTCCCCAGACGCTGGAAATCAACCGTCGACCAATCGATTCCAGTTAAAGCTTGAAATACTGCTTCCTCATGGATAAGATTGGAGGGGTTGATATCAGGGGCATAAGTGTGCTTACGAATCGGAGGCACAAGTTCTTTAACTTCATGGATGCCGGCCGGTTGTCTTTTCCCTTCAGCATCATAAACCGGTTGAAAATGGGACAGGTCTGTATCATCGGCCAGTTTGCTGGCTACTGGTCGCATCTGTTTGGTCAGCCGCCGGAGGTCATCGTTATCAAAGTTTGAAATGTCTTCCTTCACACCTGGATATCCTTTAATAATATCATCCGCTTCAAGGTTTGGAATCCAGGCTTTAGCTCGAATAAGTGCGGTTAAAGCTCCGGACCTGGCAGCTGCCCTCTTCAATTCAGCAATACGGGCTGGTAACATGGCCAACTTCTCAAGTGTTTCTTTAATCAAAGTTGGGGCCGGTTTGTTGTAAGCTGCCGTGCAAATAGCCCGCTGAGACCCAGAGTACAGCTGTTCAAGCAATTTATATGCTGCTTTGAGCTTCATGTCCATATCTATTCCAAGATGAGCAATCCAGGTGTAACACCCCGGATGTAACTTTCCCAATTTGTACTCCAACTCTTGCCGTTTCCGGCGTTAGTTATATTTATTTCTCGGGTTCGGGATCTTTGTCTCCGTGTGTTGTTTTCGTTTTCATGCATCTCATATCAGTCATCATGTGCATTGCATTTGCCATACGTGTTCATCTCATGCATTCGAGCATTTTCCCCGTTGTCCGTTTTGCATTCCGGCGCTTCGTTCTCCTCCGGTGGTCATTTCTAGCTTTCTTTCGTGTGTGGGGATTAAACATTTCTGGATTGGACCGAGACTTGTCATGCGGCCTTGGTTTACTACCGGTAGACCGCCGTCAAGTTTCGGGTCATTTGGACTTCGTTTGATACTCCAACGGTTAACCGAGGGACCGAAAAGGCCTCGTGTGTGTTGCAGCCCAACACCCCCCAAATTTGTCCCAAAACCCACCAAACTCTGCTCCATGTCCTAGAGCGTTCGATCACGATCGCGTGGGCGAAAACCGCACTCAGTTGGACTCTCCTAGCTCCACTTATGCCTATTTAAACACCCCCCATTTCGGATCTCGTCTTCCTCCCCGTCCTCCTCCTAAAAAAACAGATCTCCCCGCGCCGACGGACGTGTCCGGCCCGCACCGGACAGCGTCCGCCGCCGCCCGCCTCCGCCACGTGGCGCCGCCCCGTCGCGCCCACATCGCCGGCGCCAGGCCCGGGAGGCCCGAGGCTGGCCCCCGAGGCCCAGCCGGCTCGCCCCGCCGCCCGCCTCCTCTCGCCGCCGTCGCCTTCGGCCCCGGCGACCGGCGCCGCCGCGGGCCGCCTCTCCGGCCGCCGCACCTCGCCGGCGCGCGAGCCACCGCCGGCCGACCCCGCCGCCGCACCGCGCCTCCTCGCCGCGCCCCTCCGCTGCCTCCTCGCCGGCGCCGCCCCCCGGCGACCTCCTCCACCGTCGGCGCACCCCGCAGCTCCGGCGAGCTCGAGCTCCGCCGCCGGCGCCGCCTCGGCTTCCGCGCCGTGATCCCGATCTGGATCCGGTCGCGTGAACAGTAAACCCTAACCCCCGATTTTTTTTCTAAGTCCTAAAAATTTTGATCCAAGTTGCTCTGTTCGAGGTCCCGTAACTTTGCAACCGTAGCTCCGTTTTGGGCGTATGATATATCAAAATCTTCGCCTCGACATGTACATCATTTCACTCCATTGCATCATTTGCATTTGAGGTCATCTTGTTGCCCAAAATGCTGTTAGAAGGAGGCTTCGTGAGTTAAATTGCAGATCCGTTAGTTCATCATGCACTTTTGTCATTTTTGCCATGTTTAATTCGTGCATGATATGCCTGTGCCCCTTTGGGATGAATTGTTAAGCATTTTGTCTTCTTTCCAGAGGTGCCACCCATGAATTTTTAGGATGTGTGTGTTGTCTTGTGCAAGCTTGCGAAGAGAGGTACCTGAGATTGCTGATTTCAGGGACTTAGTGATATTCACTAAGTCTGGGATATTTTAGTTCATGATGCTATATGTCCAGCTTGTTTCCTAGTGATCCGTGCCTCTTTTGAGGATGATCAGTAAGGGAGTTTTGATACTTATGTTATGCTCTATCCATCCATCTCTTTGTTTGCATATGTGGGGTGCTCTGGGTTGACACAAACGAGCTCAACTTTTGCTTCGTTGTTAATCTGGGCATATCGTCAACTTGTTTGCGATTTTGCCGTTGCTATTGTTAGTGATCCATGCATGCTATGCCATTGTTCTTGCCATGTCTAGCTAGTATTTTGTGCCTTCGTAATGGATGTATGCTTTCCTTGCCATGACTTGCACCGTAGTGAGTGCATCGAGCTCATTTACATACCTTCGTGAGTTATATTTCAGCATGTCTCAGTTTTCACCAAGTCTGAAAACTGATTGTGTTTGAGCTATGTTCGTGTGCCCGTTAGTATATTTTGTGAACCCTTTTGGCCCCAGGTCACTTTGGGTGTTTTGTTAAGCTTGTTGAGTAGCTTCATGCCATGTTCTTACTTGTCTTAATCAGGTCATGTATCATGTTGTTTTGCTGCTCCTAAGAGAGCATCGTGATCTGAAATTTCAGACAAGTGTTAATTTCACAAAGTCTGGAATTTGTTTTGCATTTGCGTTTTTGCCATGCTTGTTTGAACCTCTTAATGGATGATTTGGCCGTGGATCAGTGCTAGTATTTTGTTAAGAATCTTGTGGGCATCCCTGCCATATATTTTGTTGTCATGTTTGGTGGCTGTAGCATGTTCATTTCATTGCATTTACATGCCTACTTGCTGTAAATCGCAGACCGGTGTCATATCTTAAAACGCTTGCCATTTCCAAACCGTAACTCCGATTCCAATGGTCTTTATATCGTTTTCAAGCGATTTCATCCCCTCTATCCAGTGGCACCCTTGGAATTCCAAGATGAGGCCAGGTTCATGCATTTCCTGTCATATCTTGCATTTTGCATCCCGCATCGCATCCCGCATAGCATATCATCACTCCACCTTGTTGCTTGGTCTTGCACGTGGTTGATTGTATCCTTGTTGCTTGTTTGTCTTGTTTGGGTAGAGCCGGGAGACGAGTTCGCTACCGAGGAGCCCGTTGAGTTTGCTTGTGAGGATCCAGTCAACTCTGACAACTGTGCAGGCAAGATGATCATACCCTCGAAATCACTACTATCTTTGCTATGCTAGTTTGCTCGCTCTTGCTTTGACAATGCTACGATGCCTACCTTTTGCTTTTCAGCCTCCCAATTGCCATGTCAAACCTCTAACCCACCTTGTCCTAGCAAACCGTTGATTGGCTATGTTACCGCTTTGCTCAGCCCTTCTTATAGCGTTGCTAGTTGTAGGTGAAGATTGGAGCCGTTCCTTGTTGGAACATCATTTATTTACTTGTTGGGGATATCATTATATTGCCATGTTATCTTAATGCATCTATATACTTGGTAAAGGGTGGAAGGCTCGGCCTCTCGCCTAGTGTTTTGTTCCACTCTTGCCGCCATAGTTTCCGTCATATCGGTGTTATGTTCCCGGATTTTGCGTTCCTTACGCGGTTGGGTTATAATGGGAACCCCTTGATATTTCGCCTTGTTTAAAGCTTGTCCAGCAATGCCCAACCTTGGTTTTACCATTTTCCACCTAGCCTTTTCTTTCCCTTGGGTTCTGCAGACTCAAGGGTCATCTTATTTTAACCCCCCCCCCCCGGGCCAGTGCTCCTCTGAGTGTTGGTCCAACCGAGCGATGTCCGGGGCTACTAGGGGCAACTCTGGGCTGGCCTACCCGTCGTCTTGCTCATCTGAGTGTGCCCTGAGAAAGAGATATGTGCAGCTCCTATCGGGATTTGTCGGCACATTCGGGCGGTGTTGCTGGTCTTTTTTTAACCTGTCGAATTGTCTTGGTGTACCGGGTTACCGAGTTTGATCGGTGTGTCTCGGGTGGAGGTCTATTCCTTCGTTGACCGTGAGAGCTTGTCATGGGCTAAGTTGGAACCCCCTGCAGGGATTGAACTTTCGAAAGCCGTGCCCGCGGTTATGGGCAGATGGGAATTTGTTAATGTCCGGTTGTAGATAACTTAAGCCTTAATTAATTAAAATGAATCAACTGAGTGTGTTGCCGTGATGGCCTCTTCTCGGCGGAGTCCGGGAAGTGGACACGGTGTTGGAGTTATGCTTGCGCAGGTTGCTCTTCTAGATTCTCGATCGCGCCTTGCCTCCTCTTCTCGCTCTCTTTTGCGGATAAGTTAGCCACCACATATGCTAGTCGCTTGCTGCAGCTCCACCTATACTTGCCTTATCCATTCCTATAAGCTTAAATAGTCTTGATCGCGAGGGTGCGAGATTGCTGAGTCCCTGTGGCTCACAGATACTATAACTCCAGATGCAGGTTCAGGTGATTCCGCTCCAGGTGACGAGTACGAGCTCAAGTGGGAGTTTGACGAGGACTCTCAGCGTTATTATGTTTCCTTTCCCGATGATCAGTAGTGGTGCCTAGTTGGGGTTTGATTCAGGGCCTTGTCGCATGTTGGGTTCTTTTCCATTTTGGCGCCGTAGTCGGGCCATGAGTGTTTGTTTGATGGATGTTATTTATGTACTCTGATGTGACGTGGCGAGTGTAAGCCAACTATGTACCTCCCCCTTTAACTATGTATTATATGGGATGTTGTAATGATTGCCTGACTTGCGACATTGCTTTCAATGCGGTTATGTCTCTAAGTCGTGCCTCGACACGTGGGAGCTATAGCCGCATCGAGGGCGTTACAAGTTGGTAACCAGAGCCTTCCCCGACCTTAGGAGCCCCATTGCTTGATCGTTTTTAGAAGCCGAGTTGTGTCTAGAAAAATGTTTGAGTCATTTAGGAATTATATATCGGAGAGCTTAGGAATTCTTTTTACTTCCCAGTCTCCTCATCGCTCTGGTAAGGCTTCCTGACGTAGAGTTTTGACTCTTCTCTTCTCAAATTTCACTAAAAAAAATTTTAGGATCACGCGAGTATTTTGGATTTGTTCCGATGGTTTTGTGACGAGAACATTGTTCTTGGTGCCTCCTGTCTTTAGGGGTTGTGGCAGTGTCCCGGGGAGTTGAGCTCCGAGGTGTTGTCGTCACAATTTTATCGTTGCAATTCTGGTATACTTGAGATATGTGCGCGACATCGAAAATCTCTTTTATGCAGTTCGTTGGTGAGATAACCTCGACGCCACCCAGTACTGGGGCGGGAGTTCGGGAGTATCACCATAACTTGTATAACGGATGCTTTTCGAAAGTTGAGATAGATGGTTTCCGAAGGTTTCTTGGTTATGTGTTGAAGGATGGATACAGCTGGATGTAGGATTTGCTAGCTTGAGTGAGATATTATGCTCCCCCGTATCCCCAACACCTGATTGCATAACCGGAAAATTTCGGGAATTTCATAGGTGGGAATTCAAGTAGCCTTAGGATATCTTTCCGACAGATGTATGATATGAAATTGGGGTTCGACGTCTAGTGGTTCGTCTATTCACGGTCGATTTTACAGTGATCTCGTTGTGTCTTAAAGAGTCCTTGGCTATGCTGACTCGGGGGCGCTTCGTAGGTCATGTGCATTGCCTTGTACATGGTGGTGCTGTACGATCGAGCCCATGTAGGTCCCACCACGAAAACTTCGGACGAAATTTCTATCATATGTGTGTTCCGGCTTATTCCGCAAGCCAACCCTTGGTTTTATTTCGAGTTGTGGCTTTCATTTTGCTTCGACGTCATATGTTGGTTCCATCCCCCGTTGATGTACCCCTTCTACCTGATTCTTCGTGGCTTCGCAATTTAGGAATGTGTGACCACTTCAAGAGAGATGCATTCGTTCATTTTGTTCGGATGTGAAGACTTTATGTTGCAATGTTCATTCCGTTGGATTCACCTTCAATACTTGTCTATTTGTGTGCTAATGGTGGTCAACCTGTTCAGGATGGCTCCTCCAACGCGCACGACTCCGAATCCTGATCCGCCTCCACCTCCGCCTCCTCCGGAAGCATGGCAAGCTGTGATGGCCGCAACCAATGCAAACACTCAGCTGATCATGCAAATTCTTCAAGAGCGCAATCAAGGCAGTCAAGGGAATCAAGGCAGCAATCAGAGTCACTTTGCTACACTCAACCAGTTCCTTGCTAACGGGCCAAAGACTTTCAGTAATTGTGTTGAGGCAACCGATGCTGACGATTGGCTTGTGGATCTGTGTAAGCATTTCGAGTGCAGCAATGTCAGGCCTGAGGACTTTGTCAAGTTCGCTTCCTTCCAACTCAAAGATCAAGCTGCAGAATGGTTCCAGCAGTACAAGGACTCCAGAGGTGAACGTGTTATCACTTGGGATGATTTCGGTCGAGATTTCCGAGCTCATCACATTCCGCAGAGCGTGGTTGAAAGCAAGCGTGAGGAATTCCGCAATCTGAAGCAAGGCTCTTTGTCTGTCTATGACTACAACAAATTGTTCCAGAAGCTTGCCCGTTTTGCCAAGCAGGACGTGCCTGATGAGAAGAGCATGATATACCAGTTCAGGGGTGGTCTTAGAGAAGATATTCAGCTCGCTCTTGTTCTCTTTGAGCCCTTGAGATACGATGAGTTCTACAACATGGCACTGAAGCAAGAGGCTGCTCAGTTGAGATGTGATGCTTCCAGGAAGCGAGTCAGAGATGTTACTCCTTCTTCCTCTACTCAAGTGGCCAAGCAGCAGAAGTTTTGGCTTCCTCCTCCTCCGTTCCGTCAGCCGTATCAGCAGAAGAGCAAAGGTGGCAGTGGTTCTTCCCACCCACCCAACCCAGGCTTTCAGAACAAGACTTCGTCTCAAGCTCCAAGATCGAGTGCTCCGTATCACCGTCCGCTTTCAGAGGTCACGTGCAACAAGTGCCAACAGAAAGGTCACTATGCCAACAAGTGTTTCAACTAGAGGCGTCTTCCTCCTCCTCCTCCTATCAGATCGGCAAGTACAGCTGTGGTCAAGCATAACCCCAAGTCCGCCAAGGTCAACTTGCTGAATGCAGCTCAGGCAGAGGAATCACCAGATGTGATCATGGGTAACCTTCCTGTTAATGACATTCCCGCAAGAGTTCTTTTTGATACTGGTGCATCTTTATCATTTTTGTCGAAGCCTTTTGCATCCATGCATGATGTTCATACTATTGATTTGCCTAAGCCGATAGCGGTTTCTTCTCTGGGTTTGTTCATGAACACCAAAATGATGGCTCCGGATGTTTCTATCACATTGGGTGACTACAAGTTTCTTTCTTCTCCTATGGTGCTGGGTAACTCGGATATTGATCTTATTCTCGGGATGGATTGGCTTTCTAAGAACAAGGCACATCTTGATTGTGCAGCCAGGCAGATTCTTTTGACTCATTCGTCTGAGGATGCAATTATCTTTGCCGCTCGGGATAATACCATTCGTCTGTTTTCTCTCAATGAGAAGGGTGAATTGGATGCCATCTCGCAAATTCCAGTCGTTTGCGAATATCAAGACGTCTTTCCAGAAGAGCTCCCAGGAATGCCTCCGCACCGGCCAGTTGAATTCGTTATTGAACTTGAGCCTGGCACGGAACCTGTGTGCAAACGCCCTTACAAGCTCGGACCTGAAGAATTGAAGGAGTTGAAGAAGCAACTCGATGAGCAAGAAAGATTGGGTCTCATCCGGCCTAGTACTTCTCCGTGGGGTTGTGGTGTTCTTTTTGTGAAGAAGGATGGATCGAGTCGACTTTGTGTTGATTACCGTCCAGTAAACAAGAAGACCATCAAGAACAAATACCCACTTCCCAACATCAATGAGCTGTTCGAACAACTCAAAGGTGCCCAAGTATTCTCCAAGCTTGATCTCCGTATGGGTTATCACCAGATTCGCATTCGTGAAGAAGATATTCCCAAGACAGCATTCAGAACAAGCTTTGGTTCATATGAATACACTGTCATGTCTTTTGGCCTCGCCAACGCTCCTCCGACGTTCTCTCGCATGATGAATTTCATCTTCAACGCCTACACCAATGACTTCATTTTGGTCTATCTCGATGACATTCTGGTTTTCTCCAAGAACAAGGAAGATCATGCCACGCACTTGCGTTTGGTTCTCGATAAGCTCAGGGAACATCAGTTCTACGCCAAGTTCTCCAAGTGTGAATTTTGGCTCGATGAGGTTCTTTATCTTGGTCATATCATCTCTGCCAAGGGCATTTCCGTGAATCCCGAGAAGGTATCCGCAATTGTGAATTGGGAACCTCCTCAGAATGTGAAGCAACTCCGCAGTTTTCTCGGTCTCGCAAGCTATTGTCGAAGATTCGTTGAAAACTTTTCCAAGATCGCGAAGCCTCTCTCAAATCTTCTTCAGAAGCACGTCAAGTATGTTTGGTCTCCGGAGTGTGATATTGCTTTCAACACTTTGAAAGAGAAGTTGATCACTGCTCCAGTTTTGACTCCGCCTGATGAATCCAAGCCGTACGAGGTCTTTTGTGATGCCTCTCTCCAAGGTCTCGGTGTTGTACTGATGCAAGAGAAGAAAGTTGTTACTTATACCTCTCGCCAGTTGAAGCTTAATGAGAAGAACTACCCCACTCATGATCTCGAGTTGGCGGCAGTTGTGCATGTTCTTTTGACTTGGAGACATCTTCTATTGGGAAGAAAAGTGGACATTTTCACTGATCACAAGAGTCTCAAGTATATCTTCACTCAGCCTAATCTCAACCTAAGGCAAACTCGATGGGTCGAAATGATTCAAGAGTATAATCCGAGTATTGAGTATACTCCAAGCAAGGCCAATGTGATTGCTGACGCTTTGAGCAGAAAGGCCTACTGCAACAGTCTGATTCTCAAGCCTTATCAACCCGAGCTTTGTGAAGCTTTCCGCAAACTTAATCTGCAAGTTGTTCCTCAAGGTTTCCTCGCCAACCTTCAAGTCTCTCCTACCTTAGAAGACCAGATTCGCCAAGCTCAGCTTCTTGATGCTATGGTGAAAAAGGTGAAGATTGGTATCGCAAAGAGTCAGTCCAAGTACAAGTGTTACCGACTTGATGACAAGGACACTCTCTTCTTCGAGGATCGAATTGTTGTGCCCAGAGGTGAACTTCGTAAAGTGATCATGAACGAGGCTCACAACTCTCTCCTCTCCATCCACCCTGGTAGTACGAAGATGTATCAGGACCTCAAGCAAGCTTATTGGTGGACTCGAATGAAGCGCGAGATCGCTCAATTCGTGAATGAATGTGATGTCTGCAGAAGAGTGAAGGCAGAACACCAAAGGCCAGCAGGTCTCCTCCAACCTCTTGCCATTCCAGAATGGAAGTTTGACCACATTGAGATGGACTTCGTGACTGGGTTTCCAAAGTCCAAGCGTGGCAATGATGCTATATTTGTTGTCATCGACAAGCTCACCAAAGTGGCTCAATTTCTGCCTATCAAAGAGTCGATCACTGCAGCTCAATTGGCGGAACTCTATACCTCTCGCATTGTCTCTCTGCACGGTATTCCCCAAGTGATATCTTCAGACCGTGGCAGCATCTTTACCTCCAAGTTTTGGGATTCTTTTCAGAAGGCCATGGGCACTACCATCCGCTTCAGCACTGCTTTCCGTCCTCAAACAAGCGGTCAAGTCGAGCGTGTCAACCAGATTCTTGAAGATATGCTCAGGGCTTGTGTGATCTCCTTCGGCATGAAGTGGGAGGATTGTCTTCCTTATGATGAATTCTCCTATAACAACAGTTTTCAAGCAAGTTCGGGCAAGGCCCCATTTGAAATTCTGTATGGCAGGAAGTGCCGTACCCCTCTCAACTGGTCTGAAACCGGTGAATGCCAGCTGCTGGGTAATGACTTAATCACAGAAGCAGAAGAAATGTGCAAAGTCATTCATGATAACCTCAAAGCAGCCCAATCCCGCCAGAAGAGCTACTATGATAGTAAGCACCGTGATTTGGCTTTCGAGATCGGAGATCATGTTTACCTCCGTGTCTCTCCTATGAAAGGTACTCGTCGCTTCGGTATCAAAGGGAAGCTTGCCCCTAGATACGTGGGACCTTTCAAGATTGTCAGCAAGAGAGGCGACCTCGCCTATCAACTTGAGCTCCCTTCAAACTTTGCAAATGTTCATGATGTGTTCCATGTCTCTCAGCTTCGAAAGTGCTTCAAGACTCCTGACCGCACCGTCAACTTCGAGAACATTGAGCTCCAAGAAGATCTCTCTTATCGTGAGCACCCAGTTGCTATCCTTGAAGAGACTGAACGCAAGACTCGCAACAAGTCAATCAAATTCCTCAAAGTCAAGTGGTCTCACCATTCCGACCGTGAAGCTACCTGGGAACGCGAGGATCACCTCCGTTCTGAGTACCCGGAGTTCTTTCAGTCCAAGATCTCGGGACGAGATCTTTTCGTAGTGGTGGAGTGTTGTAACACCCCGGATGTAACTTTCCCAATTTGTACTCCAACTCTTGCCGTTTCCGGCGTTAAGTTATATTTATTTCTCGGGTTCGGGTCTTTGTCTCCGTGTGTTGTTTTCGTTTTCATGCATCTCATATCAGGTCATCATGTGCATTGCATTTGCATACGTGTTCATCTCATGCATTCGAGCATTTTCCCCGTTGTCCGTTTTGCATTCCGGCGCTTCGTTCTCCTCCGGTGGTCATTTCTAGCTTTCTTTCCATGTGTGGGGTTAAACATTTCCGGATTGGACCGGAGACTTGTCATGCGGCCTTGGTTTAACTACCGTAGACCGCCCGTCAAGTTCGGGTCATTTGGACTTCGTTTGATACTCCACGGTTACCGAGGGACCGAAAAGGCCTCCGTGTGTGTTGCAGCCCAACACCCCCAAATTTGTCCCAAAACCCACCAAACTCTGCTCAATGTCCTAGAGCGTTCGATCACGATGCGGTGGGCGAAACCGCACCTCAGTTGGACTCTCCTAGCTCCAACTTATGCTATTTAAACACCCCATTTCGGATCTTCGTCTTCTCCCCGTCCTCCTCCTAAAACAGATCTCCCCGCGCCGACGGACGTGTCGGCCCGCACCGGACAGCGTCCGCCGCCGCCGCTCCGCCACGTGGCGCCGCCCCGTCGCGCCCACATCGCCGGCGCCAGGCCCGGGAGGCCCGAGGCTGGCCCCCGAGGCCCAGCCGGCTCGCCCCGCCGCCCGCCTCCTCTCGCCGCCGTCGCCTTCGGCCCCGGCGACCGGCGCCGCCGCGGGCCGCCTCTCCGGCCGCCGCACCTCGCCGGCGCGCGAGCCACCGCCGGCCGACCCCGCCGCCGCACCGCGCCTCCTCGCCGCGCCCCTCCGCTGCCTCCTCGCCGGCGCCGCCCCCCGGCGACCTCCTCCACCGTCGGCGCACCCCGCAGCTCCGGCGAGCTCGAGCTCCGCCGCCGGCGCCGCCTCGGCTTCCGCGCCGTGATCCCGATCTGGATCCGGTCGCGTGAACAGTAAACCCTAACCCCCGATTTTTTTTCTAAGTCCTGAAAATTTTGATCCAAGTTGCTCTGTTCGAGGTCCCGTAACTTTGCAACTGTAGCTCCGTTTTGGGTGTATGATATATCAAAATCTTCGTCTCAACATGTACATCATTTCATTCTTGCATCATTGCATTTGAGGTCATCTTGTTGCCCAAAATGCTGTTAGAAGGAGGCTTCGTGAGTTAAATTGCAGATCCGTTAGTTCATCATGCACTTTTGTCATTTTTGCCATGTTTAATTCGTGCATGATATGCCTGTGCCCCTTTGGGATGAATTGTTAAGCATTTTGTCTTCTTTCCAGAGGTGCCACCCATGAATTTTTAGGATGTGTGTGTTGTCTTGTGCAAGCTTGCGAAGAGAGGTACCTGAGATTGCTGATTTCAGGGACTTAGTGATTTTCACTAAGTCTGGGATATTTTAGTTCATGATGCTATATGTCCAGCTTGTTTCCTAGTGATCCGTGCCTCTTTTGAGGATGATCAGTAAGGGAGTTTTGATATTTATGTTATGCTCTATCCATCCATGTCTTTGTTTGCATATGTGGAGTGCTCTGGGTTGACTCAATCGAGCTCAACTTTTGCTTCGTTGTTAATCTGGGCAGATCGTCAACTTGTTTGCGATTTTGCCGATGCTATTGTTAGTGATCCGATGCATGCTATGCCATTGTTCTTGCCATGTCTAGCTAGTTTTGTGCCTTCTAATGGATGTATGCTTCCTTGCCATGACTTGCACCGTAGTGAGTGCATCGAGCTCGTTTACATGCCTTCGTGAGTTATATTTCAGCATGTCTCAGTTTTCACCAAGTCTGAAAACTGATTGTGTTTTGAGCTATGTTCGTGTGCCCGTTAGTATATTTTGTGAACCCTTTTGGCCCCAGGTCACTTTGGGTGTTTTGTTAAGCTTGTTGAGTAGCTTCATGCCATGTTCTTACTTGTCTTAATCAGGTCATGTATCATGTTGTTTTGCTGCTCCTAAGAGAGCATCGTGATCTGAAATTTCAGACAAGTGTTAATTTCACAAAGTCTGGAATTTGTTTTGCATTTGCGTTTTTGCCATGCTTGTTTGAACCTCTTAATGGATGATTTGGCCGTGGATCAGTGCTAGTATTTTGTTAAGAATCTTGTGGGCATCCCTGCCATATATTTTGTTGTCATGTTTGGTGGCTGTAGCATGTTCATTTCATTGCATTTACATGCCTACTTGCTGTAAATCGCAGACCGGTGTCATATCTTAAAACGCTTGCCATTTCCAAACCGTAACTCCGATTCCAATGATCTTTATATCGTTTTCAAGCGATTTCATCCCCTCTATCCAGTGGCACCCTTGGAATTCCAAGTTGAGGCCAGGTTCATGCATTTCCTGTCATATCTTGCATTTTGCATCCCGCATCGCATCCCGCATAGCATATCATCATTTCATCATATTGCTTGGTCTTGCACGTGGTTGATTGTATCCTTGTTGCTTGTTTGTCTTGTTTGGGTAGAGCCGGGAGACGAGTTCGCTACCGAGGAGTCCCGTTGAGTTTGCTTGTGAGGATCCAGTCAACTCTGACAACTGTGCAGGCAAGATGATCATACCCTCGAAATCACTACTATCTTTGCTATGCTAGTTTGCTCGCTCTTGCTATGCCAATGCTACGATGCCTACCTTTTGCTTTTCAGCCTCCCAATTGCCATGTCAACCTCTAACCCACCTTGTCCTAGCAAACCGTTGATTGGCTATGTTACCGCTTTGCTCAGCCCCTCTTATAGCGTTGCTAGTTGCAGGTGAAGATTGGAGGCCGTTCCTTGTTGGAACATCATTTATTTACTTGTTGGGATATCATTATATTGCCTGTTATCTTAATGCATCTATATACTTGGTGAAGGGTGGAAGGCTCGGCCTCTCGCCTAGTGTTTTGTTCCACTCTTGCCGCCCTAGTTTCCGTCATATCGGTGTTATGTTCCCGGATTTGCGTTCCTTACGCGGTTGGGTTATAATGGGAACCCCTTGATATTTCGCCTTGATTAAAGCTTTTCCAGCAATGCCCAACCTTGGTTTTACCATTTGCCACCTAGCCTTTTCTTTCCCTTGGGTTCTGCAGACTCAAGGGTCATCTTATTTTACCCCCCCCGGGCCAGTGCTCCTCTGAGTGTTGGTCCAACCGAGCGATGTCCGGGGCTACCAGGGGCAACTCTGGGCTGGCCTACCCGTCTTGCTCATCTGAGTGTGCCCTGAGAAAGAGATATGTGCAGCTCCTATCGGGATTTGTCGGCACATTCGGGCGGTGTTGCTGGTCTTGTTTTAACCTGTCGAATTGTCTTGTTGTACCGGGTTGCCGAGTCTGATCGGTGTGTCTCGGGTGGAGGTCTATTCCTTCGTTGACCGTGAGAGCTTGTCATGGGCTAAGTTGGGACCCCCTGCAGGGATTGAACTTTCGAAAGCCGTGCCCGCGGTTATGGGCAGATGGGAATTTGTTAATGTCCGGTTGTAGATAACTTGAACCTTAATTAATTAAAATGAATCAACTGAGTGTGTTGCCGTGATGGCCTCTTCTCGGCGGAGTCCGGGAAGTGGACACGGTGTTGGAGTAATGCTTGCGCAGGTTGCTCTCTAGATTCTCGCTCGCGCTTTGCCTCCTCTTCTCGCTCTCTTTTGCGTATAAGTTAGCCACCACATATGCTAGTCGCTTGCTGCAGCTCCACATACTTGCCTTATCCATTCCTATAAGCTTAAATAGTCTTGATCGCGAGGGTGCGAGATTGCTGAGTCCCTGTGGCTCACAGATACTATAATCCAGATGCAGGTCCAGGTGATTCCGCTCCAGGTGACGAGTACGAGCTCAAGTGGGAGTTCGACGAGGACTCTCAGCGTTATTATGTTTCCTTTCCCGATGATCAGTAGTGGTGCCTAGTTGGGGTTTGATTCAGGGCCTTGTCGCATGTTGGGTTCTTTTCCATTTTGGCGCCGTAGTCGGGCCATGAGTGTTTGTTTGATGGATGTTATTTATGTACTCTGATGTGACATGGCGAGTGTAAGCCAACTATGTACCTCCCCCTTTAACTATGTATTATATGGGATGTTGTAATGATTGCCTGACTTGCGACATTGCTTTCAATGCGGTTATGTCTCTAAGTCGTGCCTCGACACGTGGGAGCTATAGCCGCATCGAGGGCGTTACACCAGGTGCCTGTCGCGGTTTAACATCAGCATTCTGGTCAAAGATAAGGTTCCACAAGTTATACCAAATACATAAAGGACACACTTACCAAAGATTGCAGAAGTCATGGCGTTAATTTGCCGTTTCAAACCAGCCAGTTCCTCTGCAACTGGTTTCAAGGCAGCCTTGGCGTCTTCGGCACTTTTTATTAAACCGGATTTCCCGATCTCCCATTCAGCGCGGTCTTTGTTGAAAGATTCTTTGAGTTTTTCCATGGCGGTTAGGGCTTTCGTCAGCTCCTCTTTGGTTTTAGTGGCTTCTTCTTGTTGGGACTTCACATTGTTTTGCAAATCAATGTTTCGGGCCTCTTTATTCCTCAGATCAGACTGCAAACATTGAAGATATATCAAATGACAGGATACGTACATATTTTAAGTACAAATCGCATAACAGGCTATGCATTTCGTGCTTGGGGGCTAATGCCTATTTGCTCTAAATTTCTACAGTTTATACAAGTCTCCAGAACAATGTAAACATTATCCTTGACACTTGGGGGCTAATGTATGTTGATTCAAAAACGGATGCCTGGATTAAAACCCGGATTAACTTGCTAGAGTTAAACCGGCCTTTGGGGGATACGCGGCAGAAAGCTATCTATTTGCTAAAGGGTAAATATGGTTCTTATCAGTGGCTTAAAGTGCTACGAAGACCCGGGTTATGATTCACATTATAACCCGGCCCTTGGGGGTTATTTGGGCTAGCATTTTCAGACTGTGAATCAAGATACAAAGGAGGAAGAAGATACCTCATATCGCTCCTTCATCAAATTTACCAAACCGGCTTCATAATCCCGGTTTGCGTGCAAGCAATCCAAGATGCCAGAGTGAAGCTCATCTGCGTTGAGATGAGCATAACTTGCCAAATCACTACTCCATTTGCCTTTTTCTCTAGCAGCCTGCTCTTATTTGGCACTATGTTGAGCCAAAACTACAGGATGGCCAGGAGAGCTATGGCCTATTCCAGTAATAATAACTTCATCACCTTGGCCTTCAGGGTTTTTGGTTGGTGATATTGGAATTTCAGCATCTTTCACCGGACCAGCCCGGTTTGGTTCTGCCGGTTCAGCATCGGGCGCGGCAGGCTCAACATCTGTTGGCTCATCAGTATTTTGGCCTTGAAGGGGCGGGTCATCAGAAGTAGCTTCAGGATGATGGCCTTCCGGTTCATAAGTTTTTTCCGGTTCACCTCTTGGTTCTTCTTCTTCGGCGACCGGATCTTCGGGCGGATTGGTGACCCGAGCTTTCTTACTGGGTCTGGCTTTGTCCTTGCAAACAGAATAAAAGAGGATTAACATCCTATTCAAAGGATTTATGACGCATTGAAAGGAAAGGTTTTTACAACTTACCCAGCCACAGTTTTCAAAGGGGGGAGTTGAGTTGCTATCGATTCACCAGAAGATGAAGGAGGTGTCACCTGATAATTTGAATCGGACGGATTAAGAGGTTGTCTGAAATAACCTGCCTTGGGGTAAGAATGGTCAAAAGTAGGAGAGACCTTAGACCGGCGCTTCTGAACCGGGGTATCAGGTAAACCGGCTGAAGTGACCTGCTGGCCAATGTGCCGGGTTGTCCGGCGAGCTTCATGTTGTTGAGTCTTCAAAATAAATGTTGGATCCAAGTGAGCAAGAGGATGAGAAAAGCTTACTTTCCGGACTGCTTGGCGAGTTTTTTGTGTTGGCATAGAGTCTGAACCGGAGGAAAGGGTAATTACCTCTACATCATCAGCTTGAATAGCTTCTGCGTCCTCCTGAGGAAGATCATTGTTAATGAGATGCATGAAAAGAGCCAAGTGAGTCAAGTTCTACCTCAACTTCTGGATCATCAATGTCATCATCAAGCTCCATGTTGATTCGGTCAGCCGTTTTCCGTTTTGACGTCCGTTTTACGGCTTTGGTTTTGGGGCGGGATGGCTTGACCACCTTATCCCCAGTCGGCTTTGCCGCTTTCTCTATGGTTTTCCGTTTATAGAAGGGGTCATCACCCTACATACACAAGAAGAAGGATTACAGGTTGCATAAGCTAAAAATATTAGAGGTGAAAAGGAAGTATGATGCTTACAGCAGGCGGTTTGTTCTTGGCATAGAAGGGACTCAGACCGGTTTGACTACAGGCCAGTTCCGATTCATTTAGAATCTTCTTTACACCTTCAGTGACTTCTTCCTCAGATAATTGAAGGTTGCAATGGCGTTGAGGGTCGTCAACCTCACCGGTATATTCACACATTAAACCAGAACACCGGCTTAGTGGCGAGATACTCCAGGATATCCAACAGCGCACAAAGTCCACGCCTGTTAAACCATTCACCATAAAGGCCCGGAGTTTGGCGAGTTGAGGGGCATATTTCGCCCTTTCTGAAGAACTCAGGCGTTGTGGCATTGGATGGGTGTTGGATAGTCTATGATCACGAAAGTCGGGGAGGGGATTTTCATCTTCAGGGGATGTATCTCTGCAATAAAACCAAGTTTGGTTCCATTCCTTTGGATGGCTGTGCAATTTGGCATGAGGAAATTCAACCTCTTTCCGCTTTTGAATTGAGACACCCCCAAGTTCAGTGTTAGGGCCATTTACAAATTCTGTGCGCCGGTTTAAATGAAAGAAGTCTCGGAACAGCTCGGCGGTTGGTTCTTCTTGTACATATACTTCACAGAAGACCTGGAAGTTGCATAAATTGGAGACCGAGTTGGGACCAATATCTTGAGGATGAAGTTGGAAGATGGCAAGCACATCTTGATAAAACTTTGACCCTGGTGGTTTGAAGCCACGGCCTATGTGGTCAACAAAGACAACCACCTCACCCTGCCTTGGGGTTGGAGGATTTTCTATTCCTGGAACTCGCCATTTGATTTCAGTTTTCTTAGCCAAAGTGCCAATGCTGACCATATCATTCAATTGTTCCTCTGTGACCCGGGAACGAGCCCAGTTGCAAGCGGTGAATTGCTTGGCCATCATGGAACAAATGAGCTGGAAACAAAAGGCCAGTTTATAAATCACACAGGAT
This sequence comes from Triticum urartu, assembly GCF_003073215.2. Classification (NCBI taxonomy): domain Eukaryota; kingdom Viridiplantae; phylum Streptophyta; class Magnoliopsida; order Poales; family Poaceae; genus Triticum; species Triticum urartu. Next base: position 127,589,719 of record NC_053024.1, on the reverse strand, counting down.
AACATACAAGATGCAAGGGAGTAAAATATGCACTGATAGGTGACATGGCATAAACCGGAGATCAATGCAATAATGCATAAAAGGTAGTACCACGACAGGGGTACTCAGACACTGTTAAACCGGAACATAATTATGGAGGTAAAAGGCTCTTCTGGTTTATCAGAGGGCTAATGGTATAGATTGCTTATACAAAATTAAATCGCCTATGATGGTGTGAGGAGAAACAGATTTCACAGAGGTATGTGGAATTTTCGGATCTAAGATAAGACAGAAAAGTAAAAATAATTGGATCTAGAAAGGGTGAAGAACCGAAGCAACTTATGAAGGACTAGATCAGTTCTTTGCGCATAAGGGTTTGTGGTGATAGCAGAAGATTAGCTACGGCAAGGAGTACGTCAGGTACGATGTATTCACCTAAAGGCCAAAGAGGAACAACACCGAAAGCTCTGATGAACCTCAAGAATAGCGAAGAGCAAGGAAACCCTAATGGATCTAGGAAAGAAGGGGGAAAGGACTTACTGCGACCATGGAAGCAGCGGAAGGGCGCTATGGAACTCTGGTGCGAACAGGTTGATGCAGCGGCCGACGGCGAAGCAGAGGCGAGGTCCGAAGATGACGGCGGCGCTCGAGTGCGGGGTCGTCGAGAGGAAGAAGAAGAGATGAATGGGCAGCGGAAAGAAAAGAAAGGGATCCTCTGCCCCTATTTATAAGGGAAAGCAATAAAACGGCAAGTGTAAGAATCAAGGAGCCCAAAAATGGATAAATTAATAAAAGTGTCGCCTCGGTGACTGAATACACATTAAATGAAGGTAATCATCGACATCAACGGATAGATGATGTCAGGGCGGTCTATCATAAACTAGAAGTATGACGTCACGGCGGTTTACAAGATCAAGGTGAAGATATGAGGGAAGGATTTTTCTAAGTGAAGAAGATTGACATGAACAAGTTCAAACCAATCTGGGGCCTAATGTTGGGGATATTACTACTGGATGTAAACCGGCCTTGCATATCCGGGTTAACTCCTTGAAGATTAGAATCCCATGAAGATGCAAGGATGATGGCGCTTCACAAAGGCCCAAGGCCCAAAGGCGGGTTAAAGCCTGTAAATGTAAACCGACCTAGTCATATAACTTGTATTATAAGATAGGAAGGATAGAGACCGAACCGGATACGTTTATGATCCGGCTTCAGGACTCTGTAGCCCGGCGGACGTCAACCTATGTATATAAAGGGATGACCCGGCCACGGTTTAAGGACAGACAACAACTCGAGAGCCAGACAAAGCGGATTCGCTCCCTGGCCTTCGAAACCCTGGCAGTACCAATCACAACTAGACGTAGGCTTTTACCTTCCTTGAAGGGGCCGAACTAGTATAAAATCCCCGTGTCCCCTTGTCCAGTTTAACCCCTTTGAGATAACCCGTAGCGATGGCTCCATGACTAAGTCCTTTCACAAGGACATCTGCCGTGACAAACCCACGACACCGCCCCTCCCCCTTACCAAAAGCCACATTTCCTCTCTTTCCGCCTTCCTTTCCAAGTTGAAACCTTCACTCCTTGCTTGCAGCGCCGGCGACCCTCCTTCACGCTCCTCGGCCTTGCCTATCTAGGCAGGTAATCCACACCCGACCCCCATCCTCCTCCTCCTTCCACATCCCACATGCCCCTATCGCCGGCGTGAGCGCGACACCTTCCACCTAAATCACCGACCCCTCCACCAAATAAGCGCCGGCCTAAGACATGGTGCATGCAGTATAGCCAGGACCTCAAGGAGCATTTGGCAGCGGAGAAGCAAATCGCGGCCGCATGCGCGGATGAGGTCGCGATGGCTCCCATTCGTGCCGACCCCCAGATCTTGAAGGGGCACCTTGCCATTTGCTAGCTACGCCGGTTAAGCATGCTCGGTTTACCCGTTGCGTGTGCTGCTCCTACCTTTCCTTCACAAATTCTAGTGAATTGTGCTATCTAATTTTACCATGCAATCTGTTGCTCTAGTGTATATGTTCTATATGTCATGCAGTGTGGTGCTCACTTATTAACTGTTTTGTTAAATAGTTGTCGTCTTCAGTTAACTGTTTGGTTCAATTCTGCAAATGTGATGTTCAATTCTTCAGGCTGCAATTTTGTATTGTCTTCCATGTGAGAAATAAATTGAATTTATCTTTACAAAATTGTGGGTGCATTCTGTTATCGTATACCATGTGAGGAATAAATTGAATTTGGTTGTAGTAAATACATGAGAAACAAATACAATTGCTACAATTGGCTATAGTTAACTGTTTGGTTAACTGTCTGATCTTTTATTAGGAGTATGTTATATTGTGCAATGTGGTGCTCAGTTAATGTTTGATTCATTTGTTGTGGTGTTTAGTTAACTGCTTGGTTCAATTCTGCAATGTGATGTCCAATTGTCATGGGTAGAATTTTGTATGGTTGTGCATGTGAGGAATAAATCGAATTTGGCTGCACTTAATACATGAGAAACATATACAAGTGCTATATTTCCTAGTTCTTAACCATGCTTAGTTTGGATAAATGGGTTTTCCGTGTGGCTTCAATTAATCTGATGAATCTGCAATATGATTATTTTTCATCAACATATTTTACTGATAGCATGCGAACCCTTACTTAACCTGATGACTAACTACCTTATATGTGTTGCAGCGAAACAATGGGAAGCACTGAGGTTTACAATCGAGGTTAGCATGTGCATGGTCCGTTGTCTAATAGCACATTATTGTGCAACTGCAAGAACCATTCTAATATTTTGGTTTTTAACAATTTGGTCTTGCACATGTAGATCCTGTTGTCAGAGGTTTTGACCCACTATTCGACCCTTTTTGCATATGGGGAAATGAGTTGTCCATGAATATCAATCAAATCAAGAAACTCAGAAAGATTGTTAGGATAAAGAAATTAGCGACAAAAAACAACAAGATCTTTGTCTGCACAATGAAGAAGACATCAGTTCACTACAAGATGGTACTAACTATTATACCTTGCCTTTTTATTCCTTTGCCCCATTTCCAATATAGAGAAGATATTTATGCACATCCTTGTTTTCAAGCCTTTCCAAAGCAGTTCACTGATGATTACCTCTCAAACCACCTCTATGGTCAGGAGGCGAGGGAGGTTTTCATACAACACCCACGGTTCAATATTAAAGTGTTCCTGAAGAGGACAAAGGACGGACGGTCAATCATCCACAGGCACTGGCCTAAAGTTGCAAAGACCTTCAACATGAATGAAGACTCAATATTCGCCTTTCGCTTCAGCAGTTTTCTAGATGAGATGCATCTGTCTATATACCGTCTATAATTGTAGCGACCCGACCTCAGATGGTCAAGTCTTTGTCCTTCAGTGTCATCCCTGGATCGGTAATGCTGACACACACAATACTCGAAGGATTTATAACAGAGTAGTAATCACACACTATTACATCGAATGTCTCCAAAGAGAACTTGTTACAATAATATGGCTTAAGGCCATCTAATGCAATAACAGCGGAAGGCTTGGAAGATAAAGTGAGGCCATCAACTCCAATGGCATAGCTGAGATGCACGGCAATGACCTAACGAACCTTACTCCTTGTCTGAAAAGTCTGCAACATAATACGTTGCAGCCCGAAAACGGGTCAGCACATGGAATATGCTGGCAATATAACACAGTAGAGCAGAAACAGAATAATGCTATCACTACATGCATATATGGCTGGTGGAAAGCTGTATGGTTGTAGTTTTGCGAAAAGCCAATTTTTGCCTAGAACAACGGAATAGATTTTAATTTTACTATCATGGTGGTTGAAACATCATTGAGAAGGTATCCCCAACTCAATCCCAATTAAAGTGAATTAACATCCCAACAGTATTAATTAAGCATGGTGAGATACATGTGATAACCCAAGTACTAGATACTCAAGAATTGTCCATAACTGGGGACACGGCTAACCATGATTAGATTGTACACTCTGCAGAGGTTTGCGCACTTTTCCCCACAAGACTCGATCGCCTCCGTTGGATTTCTCGCACTACATGGTGTTTGAGAAACGGATGACTGAGACACAGTCTTTCAGAAACGTTAACTCTCTACTCCGGGTAGACCATACCAAACCTACAAAACCCACTACCTGTTGATCTACCTCTTCAAGAGCTTCACGTAACTTACTCAACTATGCTAGAGCCCATAATAGCTTGTGGCTGCACACGGAAGTTTCTAGCATGAATCATCTCAGTTCCCTTTGAGCCTGGGTGGCGGTCCATAGGAAGATCACACGGGTACCCCGGGATTTCCAAAGAAACAGACAACACTGGGTTCCCCAGGTGCCTCAATCCACCCAGTTGTTTGATTAAGTTGCCACCTTAAGTTGAACCATTAATTAACAATCTCACATCTGACATGAATTTCACTCAAACCCAAACCACGTCTACGAGCATAGCATAGCAATAAGCAATACGTAGAAGTAACTCCCAAGGGTTTGAATATAACAGGGCAATAGGTTCTACCTCAGCAACTACTTCCCAACCCACAAGTTAATGACATCCTAATCATGCAATGTTTGAGGATTGGAACTAATGCATAAAAACTGGGTAATAATGGGATATGATCAAAGTGTTACTTGCCTTGCTGACGATTCGCGAATCCTAGAGACTCGTAGTAACATGCTTCGCACTCCGGGAATTCTATCGCAAGCAAACAATAACATACATAAGAAACAAGCAACGATGCACAAGCAAAACTCAAATAAGAGAGGTTGACCAAAAAGTTCAAATTAAGAACTCCAGTTCGCAAAAAGAATCAAAACAAACAGAGCAACGAAACTCAAACGGCGAAAGAAAGAAGCTTCGTTTACTAATCTGAAACTAGGTCAAATTTTACGGTAGCAAAACTTGTTTGACTTGGTTAAACGGAAAGAGGGTTTCGAGACGAAACTCCAGGCGCTTGAATCGCCTGATTCCGTTAAACGAGCGAAAAGATAAACAGAAACTAAGATCGGATCAGAAATCACGATCAGAAAAATTGCGGAATAAATCCGATAACAGAAAACTCACGAACAGACTAATGAACGAGCGTTCGTTAGCTGTAACTAACGGGCGAAAACCATTCGTTAAAACGAACGTACGGACGAACGTCCGCTAACTGGAAGAACCGAGAAAAATCGGCGAATCCGAAAAAAAATGGATCTAGGGTTTTCAAAAAAGGCCGAACGGTTTTTATAAAAAAACCGGCGGCGGGGCGCGGCGGCTACCTCCGGAGAGAGAGCTCTGAGAGGTGGGGCAGCGGCTCACGAGGGCGGCGGGGCTTGGTGGCGGCGGCGGGGCTTGGCGGCGGCGGCGACGGGCGGTAGGGTTGGCGGCGATGGTGGTGGTGTTGGGGGCGGGGGTGGCGACGTATATAAAGGGGCGGGGGCGGCGACTTGGAGGAGGGGGCAAGGCGCGGCAGAGGCGGAGTCCAACTCGGACTCCGGTCCGAGTGGCGGCGGCGGCGGCAGCGCGTGCGCAGGAGGCGGCGGCGGCTGCCTGGCGCGGCTGGGCCTTAGGCCCAGTCGGCGCGGAACATCTTTTCTTTTTTTTTAAAAAAACTTCGCCGACCGAAATAAAATCCTAGAAAAAAATAAATAAAAACCTAAAAATGCCAAAACAATTTTTCACCGTCTAAATAAAATATTTAGAACAAGATGAACATTTTCTTGGCCCTAAAATGCAATTTTGAAAAACATGCAATTTTTCTAATGCAAATAAAATCCGAATAAAATCCAATAAAAATCAATTTAATGATTTTAATATTTTTCCTCCAATATTTCATTTATTTTGGAGAAGTCATATTATCTCCTCTCTTTAATTTTTAATGTGAAATATTTTTCGAAGAGAAATAATTAGAATCAAATCCTCTTTTCATTATTTGATAAAAGAATCAAATATGAAGACCGGGAAATCCCCAACTCTCTCCGAGGGTCCTTGAGCTGCTTAGGATTTCGAGGATTACGGAACGGAAAAGCAATAAAACATGATATGCATGGATGATCTATGTATAACATTCCAAATTGAAAATTTGGGATGTTACAATAATGCTAATTTCGAAAGGTTCTACATGTTGCATGTGGAACTTGTTGTTGGTGCACTTGTGTAATGGGGTAGCCGAGTGCTGAAGCTATATCATGTTGTACTCTGATGTATTTCAATTATGAAATTCTGCTTCCTTAATACGGAAATGAAATATATTGTGTGCTTAATATGAAATGTCAATTAGATTAATAAATGGATTATGAATAATTGGATAATTAGCTTGCTAATGGCGAATTAGCCTGCTAATTGTGTTTTGCTATTGCAAACGGTTGTTGAAAAAATACCGTGGGAGATGACCTCAGGCAACGCACACAGTTTCTAGGAATAAACCATGTTGAATCAATGAACAATCACACATGACTTTCTCTTGAAAACTGTTTGCGTTAGGCCACCTTGCGCAAACATTTACCACATAAAAACTGTGTGTGATGGACAGCCTTTCCCATACAGTTTCTTCTACGGACCGTGTGTGATACATTCAATAACGCAAATGATTTAATGGGAAAAATTGTGTGTGATGTACCTGTGAATGGAAACGTTTTCCTTGGAGCGACTGTGTGGGATGTGCATAAGAACGGAAACGTTTAGCGGGGACTGACTGTGTGGGATGTACTTGCGACCAGAAACAATTTCACCATATAATTGTATTTTTTAGCTCTGATGTACATATTTCCGTATTTGACTGCTCGCCGGTTGCACACGACCTCATTTTGCCGAATGTGTGTGCCAGGAGGGCATATCCCCGACGGTTTCTGGGTCGTGTGGGAAGGACCCCCTATCACCCACACTCACTTGCCGACGGTTCCAAATGTCGTCGCGGAAAGGGGTTTTAAACCATTTTTTAGGACCGACGCGCACCAGTGAATATTGTCCAACCTAGAGATGTTTTTCCCACCGTCATTCTTTGATGTCATGGTCCATCTCACTGTGCACCTTGTCGATGAGATAAAGTATTGTGGTCCTGTGTTTCTTTGCAACATGTATCCCTTCGAGCGGTTCATGGGAATACTGAAGCGCTTTTGTCGGAACTGAAACCATCCATAGGAAAGCATCCTACAAGGTTATACCGCGGAGGAGGTGGTTGAGTTTTGCACCGAATACATGAAACAAAGACCTATAGGTTTGCCCCTCTCTCGCCACGAGGGAAGGCCGAAAGGTAAGCCGGTCCTTGCTGGCATGCAAATGGCTGCACCTGGAGAATTGGCAGAGAAAGCCCATTTAACGGTACTGCTTAACAACCCAATTCTCGTTGCTTATACCGAAGAACACTTGGCGGAGATATGCCAAAGCTTCTTACCAATGGTGCCTTCATCGGAAGTGGAGATGAAGGAGCACACTAAGAAGTACGCCGAATGGCTGAAGAATCGTTTGGCACAAGGATCCATCTATGACATTGCTACGTGGTTGGCACAAAAGCCATCACTTACAGTGTTGACGTACCAAGCATATGACATAAATGGATACACGTTCTACACTGAGGAACGTGATAAGAAGACCTCGTATTAGAATAGCTCTGTTCGAATAGAATGCATGATTGTAAATGAAGCTGATAAAAGAATATACTATGGAACCATCAAAGAGATTTGGGAGCTTGACTATGTGAAAGTTAAGGTGGCATTATTCAGGTGCGCATGGATCTCTCTTGGTCAGGTAAGGATTGATGAGTACAGGAAGACTTGTGTTAATAGGACAATGATGGCATATCACGCGGACCCATTCATTCTTTCCAGTGATGCTACCTAGATTTTCTTTGTGGAAGACTCCTTGCATAAGAACGGCCATTTAGCGATGCATGGGAAGAGAAGGGTACTGGGTGTCAATGATGTTCCGATCAGGACGAGTATGATGAATTTGATGAGTTGCCAGCCAAGGGATCACACACTAGTGCAACAGAGAAGCGTAAAATCATCAAAAACCCCAAGTTCATTTGGGGTCAACTTAATGATCCCAGTTTCCCCATGTACATGGGAATTAAGCCGTAAGACTAGTCTTTATGCCTACCCTGCAACTTAATTCGTTCAATTTAGAACTGTCGCGTGTACTGAATTTGTGAGTTATGCCCGGTTTTCTGTTGATGTAAGAACCGTTAATATGTTGACCTTGATATGCTATCAGCTCAGGCAATGAATATGAACTGTTTTTTGTTGTTATTATTATTATTACTATTATATCATAGAGGTAGCACACTCAATCGATCTCACTACAGTATGTGTGAACCAAAATATGCAATTTGGTTTGCGAATATCACACGGTTCGTTGATGAAAGCCGTGTGTCGACCAAACCCCGCCACCCCGCCCACGATCTGAGTCGTGCTTTCTGATTGGCCAAAACCCAACCCCACGGATCGTACGTTGTCTGCACCGTTGGATGCTGCCAGATCGAATGGCGATCCTCATACCTTTCGACAGCACATGCAGTTCCGGTTGTAATTTTATTTTTATGCACAAAATGCACGTTAATCTAAAAAAGTGTCTTAAATATAGCTAAGATACCTGAAATGCGCTAGAAAATCAAACCCGTGGTATAATGGTGATTGCGTACCGTGGAAATTTTTATGAGGCCAAACGATGAAGTCACCGACCACAGGAGTTTGAATTGACACGTCTCATTTTGGAAAACCATGATCCTTCATGTGAGATGCTCCGGTATGGAAGGAGCGGTCATCAAAACTTGTGCCAAATTTTACCGATTTTTCTCCACGGGGTCGTGAGAGCACGCCACAGGCACACATCGATTTTGATGATGTCCGAACTCCATCTGAATTTTCTGTAATTAAAATACCAACTAGGCCTACGCCAGTGGCTGCACCTCGCGGCCGAAATGTTTGAAAGTTCTCCCCGCTTCTTGAACAAGCGGATGAAAACTCACAAAGCGACGCACAAATGATATGTACACCTTTGCTAGGCTGATAGTAAGGGGGTATCATAGCTAGTATCATCCATGACAACTAGGCAATTTTGATGAGTTGTCATAGAATTAATTAAATGAAGAAAGAGAAGGTTAAGTATCATATCATAAAACCATATCATAATAAATGTTATGCTACTATGTGTCATGCATGACAATACAAATAAAGTACTACATATGATACTAGCTACTCTATGATACTATGCATTAGAGCAAGTAAGTACACAATAGAGTGAGATAAGACTAGCGACAATGGGTAGTAACATAGAATGTTACTAGTCTATGTTACTACCTCTATAGTGGGGAGTAACATATGTTTAGTAACATGCAACACTTCATTTATTAGGCTATAGACTCATCTTGCCTTGAGATGTGCGATGTTACTCAGACTAGCAACAATGGGTAGTAACATAGACTAGTAACATGCCCATGTGTTACTAGTCTATGTTACTACCTCTATAGTGGGGAGTAACATATATGTGTGGTAACATGCAACACTTCATTTATTAGGCTATAGACACATCTTGCCTTGATATGTACATGTGATGTTACTCATGCTACTAGTAACTAGCTATGTTACTACTTTCCTCTCTTTCTTCGTTTATTGATTGCCACATCATCTACTTAATTTATCTAGATATGTGTGATGTTACTACCTATGTTACTCCCATTGTGGGTAGTCTCATACTATAGTAAGACTATACCCACAGTGGGAGTAACATAGGTAGTAACACCACACATATCCACTTACCTCCATTTCTTCATTTATTGCTTGCCACATCATCTATTTTATCTAGATATGTGTGATGTTACTACCTATGTTACTCCCACTGTGGATAGTCTGGCTATAAGGAATAGAATAATATATATATGTGCTTATTAGTTGGAGGAAAGAGAAGAGAAGCGGGCTCTTGGTTAGTAGAGCCAGCTGCAACACAAGACCCAAGACACTTTGTGAGGATGTAAGGTGGACCAACTATTGATAAACTAGTACATATATAAAACTTATTGTTGTACATGCCCGCTAAGAGGTTGGCTGTATATGACATGGAAACTTCTTAAAGCCGACCCTTGGTTGTATTATTAACCATGCATGCTCTTAGTGATGTAGCTAGTATATCATAGACGACTAGCTAGTATCAGACTAGCCACAGTGGGAGTAACTTCAGCAGTAACACCGACTCCAACTCAGCAAACTTGCTTATGTGGCAATAAGTTAATGAGGAGAGAGATAGTTTCAGTAACTTAGCTAGTTACTATAGCATCACATGTCCCAATGCAATATGAGTCTGTAACCTAAGAAATGAAGCTTTGCATGACATTGTACTTATGTTACTACCCACTATGAAGGTAGTAACATATATAGTCTAGGGATATCTGTATGTTACTAGTGTACTACTCTCCATTGTGGCTAGTCTCCTACTCCCTCCTTTCCGATTTAGGCTGGTTGTAATGGTATTATCATAAGCGGTATCATACATGCCAACTAGACTTTCCGAATGATGTGGCACACAAGAGAGGATGTGGTATCATATCATGATACCGTGTCATATTAAATATTATACTACTACTTTGTGTGATGCATGACAATTAGTAAGGCAACCTAAGATGTTAACTAATGATACTATGCATTACAGAAGTAGTATCCTAGCTACACTATCATATATATGCATGCATGATACTACTAGTATATATATAATACTCCCCATTACAACCAGCCTTATAGGGTTAAATTCATAAATACGGTCATCTATAATATATACTCCCTCCGTAAACTAATATAAGAGCGTTTAGGTCACTATTTAGTAATCTAAACGCTCTTATATTAGTTTACAGAGGGAGCTAGTACTACTCTATGATACTATATATGGACTATGAAGGTACATACGTAGTATCATACAATAGTATCATATGCATGATACTATATATATATAGTATATGATACTCCCCACTATATAAGGCTGGCCATAGTGGCCGACGATGTCATGCACTCGTAAATAGCAAGTATGCTAATGTGGCAAAGAATTAAATATATATAAAGAGGGTTAGAGTAACATATAGTAGGTAGATACCGTATCATGTTAAATGCGATGCTAATTTGTGTCATGCATGGCAATAAATATGATATATATATATATATGTGATACTATACTCTATGTATTATACTATGCGCTATAATTAATCAAAGGTAGTATCATACACTAGTATCATATGTACTATATATTCATGATACTAGTATATGACACTCTCCACTATACTCATGATTTCTTACCGTGGAAAAAAAATTGGAGGCGAAACGATGAACTCATGTTTTCATTCGAACAAAAATATGATGTTAGGTAATGTAAATGTTTTCAAAGAGCACACGGTTCACTTACGAAAGCCGTGTGTCCACTAAACCGTGGCCGATGCACCCCCAACCCTCTGCCACGCGCACGATCTGAGTCGTGCGGTCTGATTGGCCAGAAACCAAACCCCACGGATCATATGTCTGCACCATTGGATTCTCCATGATTGAACGGCGATCCTCATCCCTTTCGACAACACATGTACATGTTTTCAAATAGCCCCTCCCCAAAAAATGTTTTCAAATAGCACACGGTTCACACACGAAAGCCGTTTGCCTACAAAACCGTGGCCGATGCCCCCCTCGCTGCGCGCGCGATCTGAGTCCTGTGTTCTAATTGGCCAGAACCCAAACCCCACAGATCGTACATCTGCACCATTGGATGCTCCCAGATCGAATGGCAATCCTCATCCCTTTCGACAGGAAATGCAGTCCAGCTAGGAATTGATTTATATGCCAACATGCACGGTAAATGCCAAAAAAATGTCTTACATATAGCACACGAGACCTGAAATGCGCCAGCAAATCAAACCCGTGGTAAAATTGTGATTGGTTTACGTGCAAAAAATTTAGAGGTGAAACGATGAACTCACGTCTTAATTTCAAAATTAGTACGTCTTCATTTCAAATGAAATTATTCTGTTTATGCACACGAGCGCTTTTAGAGGCAACCGTTTGCATAGGCCTTTCCGCGCGCGCGGCGACTGGGGATATTTTTCACCCTTTTCACCTAGGCCGCCAACACCCCCCACCATCCGCCCACGTTTCACTCAACTAGTCCACCCAATCTCCTTCGCCAGCTCCCCCTCCCCCAGATCCACAGCAGAACCCTCTCCGGCGTCGTCGTGCTCACCCCGGTCGTGTGCCCGCTCTTCGGCGTCAAGCCTACCTCCACTGTCGTTCCCAACACGCGGCGGCCCGTGCCTCGCCCTCTTCGTTTGCTCGCCAGCCACCCTCGAGCATATCGATGCAGTGACCCTCGCCTCTCCTATGGTCTGGTCGGGTTTGCATTAAGAAGCATGTTAGTTAGTGCTCTCCATCGCGGTGAGGCATATTTCCTCGCAATACCTCTTCCAACTTCATTCCGTATGTTCCCAAATTGGCTATAAATAATGGAGAGCGTATATATGTTCATTATCTACCTTCCTTACTACATATAAGCTGTATTTGTTCCAATAAGTTACTGCCTATTTACAGATCGCGGGCGCCCGAGTCACACAAACTTAACAAATTAGCCGTACATTTTATAAATTATTGCATGGCATGTTTAGAAAGCTTGATACCAAATTGTTAGTTTTATACTTATCCTCCTTTCTTGAGTTTCGCATGTGTTCTCTGTAGATGCCGAGTAGCAGCGACAGCACTCATTTAGGCCATGTATCTTCATCTGATTCAGACAACCCTAGGTCTTCAGTAGATTGTGAGGGATCAAGTAGTCTTGAACGGGATAGAGCTGCAACAATTACCCTTTCGATCAGGACACAGAGGAACGCTCCAAGGAAGCCCACACAACAGCCTAAAGGTGTATATGAAGTAACCGAGATTGATTTAAAGTCCTGGGCTCCAACTAAACCAGATAGAGCACGCATGAGGTTCAGGAGTGTGTGTGGATTTGTTGGCAGGGCAAGGCTCAACATTAATCTGTCGGGGTTTCGGAAGGCTGACACAGAAACACGGTGAAGGATAGTCCGGGAGATCATGGATCACTTCAACGTTCCAGAGCAGTGGAGAATGCAGGTGGAACATGCTGCACTGAAGAAGGCTAGGGATGCTTGGAGAAACTGGAAGCACGTGTTTTACAAGAAGTACTTGAGTGAAGGCAAGGACCCAATCCCCGCATACCCCCAAATTATGAAGGCAGACTGGGCAGAATTCAAAATGGTTGGGGCAACTCCAGAGTTTGCTGCGAAGAGTTTCAAGTAATCAGAACTTCAGAAGAAGAACATACACCCCCACCGTATGGGTGTGGCAGGATACTACAGCATGAAACTGATATGGGAACAGGAGGACAAAGAAGCAGTAGCGGCGGGTGGGAATCCGGCCTTTAGTGAAATCAAGGGCAAACACGCCATAGACTACTTGTGAGCACGTGCAAAGAGGCGTGATGACGTAACTTATTACTTTGAAAACGCACGTGACGCCAAACTATATGAAGTGATGGTAGAGGCTTCCAAGATCCCTGGAAGGTTCTACAGGAACTCAGGGCCATGTGACATTCTGTCCATTGCTCTAGACACAAAAGAGCCCCCTGGCCGTGCAAGGGGTATAGGTGTTAATGTCCCGCACAAGAGGGCTTTCACACTCAGCAAAGAAGAGAGGCTCAGCATGAAAAAAGCAAGGAGTGAAATGAAGCAGAATGCATTGTTTGAAAAGTTGAAGAAGGAGATTTATCTGGCTGTTCAAAAGGATGTTGAGGAGTCAATGATGATGCAGAAGACTCTAACACTGACAGATATCCAGCAGATGGGAGGGGAGGCGGGCATGGATGATGCTGCTTATTGCGCGACAACACTGCACAAGAGTAGTTGTGCATCAGCTGACCCTAGCGACACTGAGACTGCAGCTGCTCATGATGATGCTATATCTAATCTATCTGGAATGAAAGACAGACTGAAGGGCATGCTTACACATTATGAAGGTACATTAAAATGTGCAACAGCCTGGGTTTGCCCACCCTTCTTGGAAGATGGCCTCTTCTTGGACAATGTGCCATTGAAGCCGGGCTGCGTGAAGTGCTACGTGACTGAAGTAAAGCCTGGATTCAATGAATTTACCCTGAAGAATGTCCTAGGAGACTTCAATGAGCAAAGGACCTTGGGAGAAACACTGTTACATCACATCCAGTGGCCATGAATGGAAATAGAGTTCATCGATGAGATTCCTGAAGCCCCCCAAGAGAAACCATTGTCGCCCCTCAACCGGTGACGCTCTCCTTGCCACAGCAGCTCTCGCGGGCTGATGCATCAACCTATGATCAGCCGGCCCGACTTTGTGGCGTACAGTCCATGTCATCCTCCGCCCCCAAGAAACAAGTGGCAAGGCCTACAACTGCTGATGACGCATCACCGGTTTAGATGCCGGCCGCTGAAGCAGCGGGGGGAGACCCAGCTGCAGCACATGGGTGATGAAGAAGTACATTTTTTTCTTGCTAAAAATAAAGCGGGCGTACTTGAAGCACACAATTACATCCATGGCCAGCCATTTCTTGTTGGCGAATACTTTGATGAGTGCAGCTCCAGTTGCCGCGAGTTACATGAATATTGCATGGATCAAATGTCACAAGGTCATCATCATTTGCCAGTCCACTACAACAGTGATCATTTCCGACACGATGCTGGTTCCATCATTGTGAGTTTCGAGGACTTACATATCTTCCTCAACTTCAACGTGCTCGATGCCACTCTTGTTAGATGCGTGATTTTGTAAGTACTTAACAAACTCTGATCAACTTCTCCATACAAGGTTGTAAATGATAAACAACTAACTGCATTTTATTCCTCTCAGGGGATTGAACGCGCAGAGAATACAAAGTGAGAGTGTGTATTTCATAGATCCTGCATTAGCAAATGACACAACATTACATGAAAAGGACCGATGGGACTGGGCCGTTAACACGGTCGTCCGTATCTTCGAAAACACGTCCGATGCAGAATCATTTCTCTGGCCATATCATGAATGGTAAGTTAAGTAAACAACCACACATACACTGATTGTCTTTCAGATTTTGACAT
Source organism: Triticum urartu (assembly GCF_003073215.2). Classification (NCBI taxonomy): domain Eukaryota; kingdom Viridiplantae; phylum Streptophyta; class Magnoliopsida; order Poales; family Poaceae; genus Triticum; species Triticum urartu. The sequence continues at coordinate 127,574,669 of NC_053024.1, read as the reverse complement.
CATTCGTAAGTTCATGGCTTTCTTAATATGTACAAATTACTGGATATTTGTATTCATTGTTCCAAACAAGAACACAGTTTACTACATCGATTCTCTCAGAGAGTCAACAAACGCTTAGGATCTCACGCATCTTCAGCAATTCTTGGATATGTATTGAATTGTATGATGTTGAAATTAATTTTCATTCATATCTGGTTCAATAATTAATGTTGTCAAAATTCCTCATCATTTGCAGTGTGCTCGCATTGTGGAAAACTAAAATAGGGAACCTGTTCAAGAGGAAACTACCTTTGCAGCACGAGATCGTTTCTCCGGTAACACACCGAAATCCATTATTTTCGGAAAAAAATTATCCAACAGTCTGTAAATACCTTTCCTTACGCTAGTCAAATGTTCAAGCTTCTAAATAAACTTATTTCTACAAAATAATACATCTAACACCGGTTAGGTTGTTCCTAACAGGACAAATACATGACTAATTTTGTACAAGAAAATTTAGTGTCCTCAGCAAGAAGCAGGGACCAACCTTTATGGATACTATGTTTGCAAACACATGATCTCCATCTGCAAATCTGCTGATAGTTGTGACGATCCTCGCGAATTAGTACCAGTAAGTCTATATTAATTAATATCTTCTACTCCACTCATATGGCACATTTTGATCTTAAAAATAATGCAGCTCATCTTAAAACCGAGGACCCCTGAGCCGCTCCCGGCTGGTGAATTGCTGATGGTTCGGAGATTTATCAGCGACTTCTTCCTGGATCACTTCATCAGTCCCACTGATGATAATGAAGATTTCAACATGCGTTCTCTTGAAACATTGAGTAAGAGTTAGTCGCTAAACATATAATGCATGGATCCATTGTTTTCCATCCGATGAGGTCTTCGTATTTCGTGCACTATGATTAATTATGTAATGCATATATATGTGGACAAATCATTGGAATTTAGCTACCATATGTTCAATTGCAATTATTGCAAAATCTGATGAATGTTCTTCATGTGGACACTATTTGTTCAAATGAATATTGTGGCAAATTTGTTTTTTGCATGCCGATTCAAAATGGGATATTTTTGTTTATTTGTTCAATTGAATATTGTGGCGAATTTTCTTTTTGTGTGCTGATTCAAAATGGGATATTTTTGTTTTAACCTGGCAATTGCTCCGCACACGGTTCAACTAAATGAGTGTGTGTGATCCACATCGGAAAGCATATGTCAATCGTAGCGGAACCATCGGTGATACACAGCAGATCGCAAATGATTTGCGGCGCTACTACATGTGCATAGGTTCTCTGGAACCATTTGTGATATCGCGTTATCGCACACGAGAACTGGGAGTAAACTGTGCCCAATGCAAAATACAATCCCGGTCGTATCTTTTTTAGGAAACATGTGGGATCCCAAATGAAAAGCACATGTCACTCTTGCGGCAACCATCGGTGATACCTAACAAATCACAAATGGTCTGTAGCACTTGTATGTGTGCAAAGGGGCTCCTGAACCATTTGTGATAGAACATTATCGCAGATGGTAATTGTTGGAAAACGTGTGCGATGGAGTCTAGCATGGTAGACGGGTTACGTAGAAAACTCGTCTGCGATAGGGCACAAATCGCACACAGTTCATATGTTGGCCCATGCGCCTTACATACTGTTTCTGAAATGGTTTGTTACAACAGACCGTATGGTTTCATTACATCATTAGAAACACTTAATCACCAATACCACACGTGCGAAAGAATTTAGTGTGTGTTGCATCGCACACGATTACATTTTGGAACGCCTCTGGATCACTGTTCCATATCCCCGACGGTTTCTAGGTCGTGTGGTAAGGACCCCCTATCGCACACACTCACTTGGCGACGGTTCCGAAGGCCATCGTGGAAAGGGGTTAAAACCATTTGTTTAGGACCGACACGCACTAGTGTGTGTTTTCATTTAATGAACGGGGTTACATCATTAGAGAATGATGTGATGGACTAGACCTATCCGTTAGCTTAGCACTATGATCATTTAGTTTATTGATATTTCTTTCTTCATGACTTATACATGTTCCTATGACTATGAGATTATGCAACTCCCGAATACCGAAGGAACACTTAGTGTGCTATCAAACATCACAACGTAACTGGGTGATTATAAAGATGCTCTACAGGTGTCTCCGATGGTGTTTGTTGAGTTGGCATAGATTGAGATTAGGATTTGTCACTAACTGTCGGATAGGTATCTCTGGGCCCTCTCGGTAATGCACATCACTATAAGCCTTGCAAGCAATGTGAATAATGAGTTAGTTGCGGGATGATGCATTACGGAATGAGTAAAGAGACTTGCCACTAACGAGATTGAACTAGGTATGATGATACCGACGATCGAATCTTGGGCAAGTAACATACCGATGACAAAGGGAACAACGTATGTTGTTATGCGATTTGACCGATAAAGATCTTCGTAGAATATGTCGGAACCAATATGAACATCCAGGTTCCGCTATTGGTTATTGAGCGGAGATGTGTCTCGGTCATGTCTACATAGTTCTCGAACCCGTAGGGTCCGCACGCTTAACGTTTGATGACGATATGTATTATGAGTTATGTGATTTGATGTACCGAAGGTTGTTCGGAGTCCTGGATGAGACCACGGACATGACGACGAGTCTCGAAATGGTCGATACATAAAGATTCATATATGGGAAGGTTACATTCGGACACCGGAATGGTTCGGGTTGTTTCGGATAAGTTTCGGAGTACCGGGGGTTACCGGAACCCCCTCCGAGAAGTTATTAGGCCTTATGGGCCTAGTGGTGGAAGAGAGGAGGCATGCCGAGAGGTGGCGCGCGCCCCCCTAGCCCAAACCAAATTGTACTAGGGCTAGGGGGCGGCCCCCCTTTCCTTCTCTTCTTCCTCACCTTCCTTCTTCTCCTACTTGGACTAGGAAAGGGGGAAACCTACTCCTACTAGGAGTAGGAATCCCCCCTTGGGCGCGACCCTTGAGGCCGGCTGTCGGTGTCAAAACCGGCGGATCTCGGGTAGGGGGTTCCAAACTGTGCGTCTAGGCCGGATGGTAACAGGAGGCAAGGGACACGAAGTTTTACCCAGGTTCGAGCCCTCTCGATGGAGGTAAAACCCTACATCCTGCTTGATTAATATTGATGATATGGGTAGTACAAGAGTAGATCTACCACGAGATCGGAGAGGCTAAACCCTAGAAGCTAGCCTATGGTATGATTATTATTGTCTATGTTGTCCTACGGACTAAAACCCTCCGGTTTATATAGACACCGGATAGGGTTAGGGTTACGTGGAGTCGGTTACAATGGTAGGAGATCTACATATCCGTATCGCCAAGCTTGCCTTCCATGCCAAGGAAAGTCCCTCCCGGACACGGGACGAAGTCTTCAATCTTGTATCTTCATAGTCCAGGAGTCCGGCTGAAGGTATAGTCCGGCTATCCGAACACCCCCTAATCCAGGACTCCCTCAGTAGCCCCTGAACCAGGCTTCAATGACGACGAGTCCGGCGCGCAGATTGTCTTCGGCATTGCAAGGCGGGTTCCTCCTCCAAGTACTTCGTAGAAGATTTTGAACACAAAGATAGTGTCCGGCTCTGCAAAATAAGTTTCCACATATTGCCATAGAGAGAATAATATTTACACCAATCTAATCTGCTGACGTATTCCATAGCGTGACACACCACGGCCAAGCCTTTATCCGAGTGGTTTCATTATCCCACCTCAGCGCGTTATGCGAGGCGGTTTCCTTGGCACGTCTTGTTAAAGCAGAGATCGTGTCCCCTTATCCCGGGATTCTCATCAATACGGGCGTGGGTAACCCAACCATGCCATTGATTATGGCGCTTGGAGATAGGCGAGTTTTACCAGGCTGGTGGGGACATGTAGTTGCATCCACCCATATAAGGGGATAAGGATCCACCTTTTCACCTACGCCTTCTTCCTCCTTCGCCTATCCATTCTTGCGCACTCGAGCTCCAGCGCCCAAGTCCGCACTCCCCACCTCAACCTTCTCCAACCATGTCCGGAGCGGGAGGCAAGTGGATGGTCTCCTCCGTCACGGAGGGACATATCAAAAAGCTGAGGAAGGCCGGATACCTGTCTAACGACATCGCGTACCGGCTCCCCGGAAAGGGGCAGCTCATCCCCACCCCTAGGCCCCATGAGAGGGTGGTGTTCCTCCCCCATTTCCTCCATGGACTGGGCTTCCCTCTCCACCCATTTGTCCGGGGGCTCATGTTCTACTATGGCCTGGATTTCCACGATCTGGCTCCGAACTTCGTCCTCAACATCTCGGCGTTTATCGTCGTGTGCGAGGCCTTCCTCCGCATCCACCCCCATTTCGGCCTATGGCTCAAGACTTTCAACGTCAAGCCGAAGGTGGTGCGCGGCAACCAGGCGGAGTGCGGAGGCGCCATGGTGGGCAAGATGGCCAACGTCCTATGGCTCGAGGGCTCCTTTGTGGAGACCCTGAAGGGGTGGCAATCGGGGTGGTTTTACATCACCGAGCCGCGCGACGCCGAATGGGTCGCACCCCTCGAGTTCCGATCCAGACCCCCTACGTGGCTCACCTCCTGGAAGGAGACGGGCCTGTCTTGGGGTAAAAAAGGAGAGTTGACCGGACTCCAAACATGCATCCAAACCCTGGCGGACGAGAAGCTCAAACTTGTCAACGTAGTTCAGGTTATGCTCATCTACCTGATCCTCCCGTGTCAACAACGGGCTTTCAACCTGTGGGAGTTCGACCCGGCGCGGCACCAAACTCTGAGCAGGCTCTTCGACACGATGTACGAAGATGCCTGGAAGGTGCTTTTCAAAGGCGCCGAGGCTCCCGCATCCGCTACCGAGGATCGCGGATTCAGTGCGCAGCATCACGCTCTCGCGGTAAGCTGTTTTTTTCTTTTACAGGGTATCAGTTTTTCATAGTTTGACTCCATGCAGGATCTAAGCTCCCTTACCTTTGACAGGATTGGCAGGTGATGTCCGGACAGATCAACTGTCCGGCTCCTTTGCCCGAAGGCCCAGCGGACGCTCGCTTGGCGAAGCTGCTGGCTCCGGCACCCTATGTGGTGCCGGAGAAGAAGGCCGCAAAAAAGGACGCGAGGACTCGAAAGAGTGCCCGGCGCCAGGAGGTGTCAGATCCATCATCCGATGGTTCCTAGGCGCATTCCTCCCGTGAAGATGAGGAGGAAGAAGAGGAGAACTCTCCCCCTCTAGCGGGAGGAGAGAAGAAAAGGAAGGCCGCCCTCTCTGGGGAGGCCGGAGGGTCCAAGAAGGGGAAAACCCTTCCTCCGGACTACTCCACCGACGCCGACGGCGGAGAGGAGTGGCAGCCCAGGGCCAAGCCCTTGGCAAAATCGTAAGTATCCGGATACCAGAGTAATTCATAGTATTCGTTTATTGCACAACTTTCCCTTATGTCGAATATGTTTATGCAGCCCACCCAAAGACCGGCTCGACGCGTCATCGAGCGGCTCACTGGACTCGTCGGACGTGAACTCGCTTCCGACGGCTTCCTCCCCCCGCCCTACGGACGACACCGAAGTGTTGTCCCAACAGGTTCCAAGCCGGGAGGACGTGGTCCTGGAGGCGTCGCAAGGCGACCTCCTGGACTCCAGGAGTAAAGGGGATGAAACCCCTCAGGGCTCCAAGTCTGGCTCTAGGCCGGACACCGCTCCGGAACCTTCAAAGGTTCCAGAGTCCGGCGGGGGACCTCCTTCCAAGAGGAGCAAGTCCACCGTGCCGGCGGCCCCCGTCCAACCGGAGGCGCCGGAAAATATGTTGGAGGCGCTCCAAGGCGCCTCCATCGACGAGGAGCACCGCACTATTATGAGTGTGGTGGTCCAGAAGGTTCAGTCCGCCAAGAGCGGGCTGACTGAAGCTTGTACTAGCCTTTTGACAGGCTTTGAGGTAAGTAAAGAATATGTAAATAATAGTACCGCATAGACAGTAGCCCCTGATGCTCTGTTTGGCGTTCGGGAAGAAAAGCCGAATAGAGGATCAAATAGAATTCGCAGGAGTCTAACAAAAATGAGTCAATATGCATATGCAGGCTTCCCTGCTTGCGTCCGCCGCACTAACTGCGAAAGTGGACACGCTAAAGCAGAACCTCGAGCGGTCCGAGCAAGAGCTCGGGCGTGCCAAGAAGCAGCTCGAGGACAATGAAGGTAAGAAATACCTTGTTTTTAAATATATATATAAAAAGGTGCAATTGCAAAGAATGACAGGATTATCGTGGCTATTTTAGGGGCCATGTCTGAAGTGGCGACCCTTAAGCAGGCGCTGGTCGAGGCCGAGAAGAGCGCGGCCTCGGAGCACACCGAGCGGGAGAAGTATGAGGCCGAGGTTGGCAAGGTGCGGCAAGAGCTCCAGGCTCTCATGGAAAAACATGAGAGTTTGGAGCTTGACTCAAAGATGCGAGCGTCCAAGCTCGCGGTGGCTATTGAAAATGCCAAGTCTGCCAAGGCCGAATCCCAGAAGACCCTCCAGGAGTTGGATGAGGTGAAGAAGATAGCGGCGGGTAAGGCATTCTTTATGCAAAGCAAACACATAAACGTGAGTTACTTGTTACTTACCCGAATCCAGAGCTCTCCAGGAGCGTTCGCAGATCTTCCCCGGAGTGTGTCCGATGCCGCCGCATTCTATCGAGCCGAGGAGGGAAGCTCGACAAAGAAGGTGTTCTGGTCTCAGTATGCTGAGGCCGGACACCCCGTGTCCCTGAGCGACCAGCTGAAGCAACTGGTCGAGCTCCACAAGGCGGCCGAACAGGCCATGAAGGGCCTCATTGTTCGGCTGTGGCCTGGAGGGGCTCTGCCTGGGAGCTATTTCAGGCTGGTGCGGCAGTTGGTGGAGGCCTATCCAAGGCTCGAAATCATCAAGCGCTCCGTCTGTATTGAAGGTGCCCGTAGGGGCCCTTGCCCGTGCTAAGGTGCACTGGGGCAAGCTGGATGCTGAGAAGCTGGTGAAGGACGGGCCACCGCCGGGGAAAGAGCATCGCAAGCCCGAGAATTACTATTAAGAATGTTCCGAAGGGTGCCTGCCTTGTGGCGGATGAATGTTCTAGGGATGTAATTTTTGAGTGAAACTTGCTCGTTTTGTCTTGTGCGCTGAAAACTTGTTTATATGTGCTAAGCAATGCTGTTGGAATTTAAAACATTACCTTCTGTGCAGCTATTTATCAATTCTGAGAGATGGTGAGTCGTCGGCTTCTGCCCCCATGCCGCTAGTGCTGGGGTGTTCGGGGATAAACCTGAGCGCTCTTTTTCCCATGTTTGGGTCCTTCGAGGGAGGCGCGCAGCCCAACGAACAAGGCAATCGGACTATAATGCGTGAACACTCTCACTTAGCCATAGAATTCTATAATTTTAAATTTCAGCGAAGCCCCTGGTATTCAGAAGACCGAGTTCGGGGCGCTATCCACGCCTTGGCTGGATAGAGCCGGCTCCTCGCCCTAAGCGGCATAAGTCTTTAGGGACTCGAAAAACCTCTCGAACAGCGACCAGCTCTCGCTTCATCATGACAGTCAGTTTTAGCTTTCTCCACTGAGGTGCTCGACCCAGCTCAACTAGGGCACAATCGCAGTGGTTCTCCTAGTGCTACCTTAGCCGATATAGCGGAACGTAAGGCACCAAAACATAGGAGCCGGGAAAACCCAACTATTGACCCTAGACATGATTCGGAGCCGATGCATATAATGCTATAAGTTCGGGGTGCCGCACTTGTTAAAGTGTTCGGACTTCTCACACCGTATTGAGGGGTACTAAAGCCCCTGGCGTATTTTGGCCGTACCAACGTGTGCGGGTGCAACATGTCGTTTAAGGAACATATATAAAGAAAAAAAGGTAATGCAAAAATAGACGAAAGCTATGCATTGTTTATTAAAAAGGGTTGCGATCAAAGCAGAACGATACAAATAATGCGATAAGTGGAAGGTTGGACTAGTTAACATGTCCATTCCAGGGGCAAGCTGCAGAATAGTATGCGGAACAGGTATACTACTCGTGATAGAGACCACCTGGGAGTTCCGTACTGCGGCGTGGCTTGTCTGCTTCCCTGGTTCTTGCATCGTTTGTGCGGCAATTGAACTGCCGAACAGGCCTTCCGAAGGATGGAGTCCTGAAAGTAAGAGAAAATTAAAAAATCGGCAGCCCCTGGTACGGTTTAAGCCGTATTTTTGGGCGTGCCGTGATGGTGCCCCTCCCCCTGTACCCATGGTATCTCTAGAGCGTAGTTATGTACGTGAAGTATTGGCGTCGCCTTTTTGCGAGGGTTGGGATTGGGCCGCATTGCTACGCCTGCTCGGATCATGCCAGGCGGTCTTGTTGTAGGTTACTCCGGGCGCGCTTGACGGTGTCCGGTCGTTTAGTGGCCGGACTGGAGAACTGCCTGGAGAGGCTGCTTTGTACTTCCGCTGCAAGGGCCGCTATGTGCTCCTCCGTTCGGAGGGAGCGTTCGGTGTTTCCATTGACCGTAATTACTCCTCGAGGGCCTGGCATCTTGATCTTAAGGTATGCGTAGTGCGGTACCGCATTGAACTTAGCGAATGCGGTTCGCCCGAGCAGTGCGTGATAACCACTGCGAAACGGGACTATGTCGAAGATTAACTCCTCGCTTCGGAAATTATCCGGAGATCCGAAGACCACTTCAAGTGTGACTGAGCCTGTACAGTTGGCCTCTACACCTGGTATTACGCCTTTAAAGGTCATTTTGGTGGGCTTAATCCTCGAGGGATCTATGCCCATTTTCTGCACTGTATCCTGGTAAAGCAGGTTCAGGCTGCTGCCGCCGTCCATAAGGACTCTAGTGAGATGAAATCCGTCAATAATTGGGTCTAGGACCAATGCGGCGAATCCGCCATGACGGATGCTAGTGGGATGGTCCCTTCGATCAAAGGTGATCGGGCAGGAGGACCATGGGTTGAACTTTGGGGCGACTGGCTCTACCGCGTATATGTCCCTTAACGCGCGCTTCCGCTCCCTTTTGGGGACGTGGGTTGCGTATATCATGTTCATCGTCCGCACTTGTGGGGGAAAACCCTTCTGTCCACTGTTGTTCGGCGGTCGGGGCTCCTCGTCGTCATCGCTATGCAGCCCCTTGTCTTCATTTTCGGCGTTTAACTTGCCTGCCTGCTTGAACACCCAACAATCCCTATTGGTGTGATTGGCCGGCTTTTCAGGGGTGCCATGTATCTGGCACAAGCGGTCGAGTATTCGGTCCAAACTGGACGGGCCCCTAGGATTCCTTTTGAATGGCTTTTTCCGCTGACCGGATTTAGAGCCTCTGAATCCGGCATTAACTGCCATATCCTCAGCATTGTCGCCATTAATGCGGCGCTTCTGCTTGTTGCGACGCGACCTGCCACTACTGTCCCTGGTGTCTGAATTACCAGGGTTCTTGGTCATATTGTTTCTACGACCAAGCCAGCTGTCTTCTCCTGCGCAAAAGCGAGTCATGAGTGTCGTGAGTGCTGCCATAGATTTCGTCTTTTCCTGTCCAAGGTGCCGGGCCAGCCACTCGTCACGGATATTTTGCTTGAAGGCTCCTAGGGCCTCAGCGTCCGGACAGTCGACTATTTGATTTTTCTTTGTTAGGAACCGTGTCCAGAATTGCCTGGCCGATTCCTTTGGCTGCTGAATTACGTGACTTAGGTCATCGGCGTCTGGGGGTCGCACATAAGTTCCTTGGAAATTGTCGAGGAATGCGGCTTCTAGGTCCTCCCAACAACTGATTGATCATGTTGGCAAGCTGTTAAGCCAATGCCGAGCTGGTCCTTTAAGCTTGAGTGAGAGGTATTTGATGGCATGGAAATCGTCGCCGTGGGCCATGTGGATATGAAGGAGATAATCCTCGATCCATACCGCAGGATCTGTTGTGCCATCATATGATTCGATGTTTACGGGTTTGAAACCCTTGGGGATTCAATGATCCATTATTTCGTCTGTAAAGCATAGTGGGTGTGCGGCGCCTCTGTACTAGGCGATATCATGACGTAGCTCCAATGAGCTGTGTTCGGCCCTACCGAATTTGTGGCCGGCGAGACGGTTACCGTCTCGAGCCGTGGGGCGCCCACGCGATCCGTAGATCAAGCGTGTTTGCCTTGCCTTGTCCTCCAACATGTCTCGTAAGTCCGGCGCATATTCCCGTGCCTTGGTACGGGGTGCGGCTTGAGTGGAGGGCCGGGAGGCCTCTCTGTCGCGGCCACGAGGTGGCCGGTCGGCCGCATCAAGTGCTTCCTCCTCTAATCGGGGTAGCAACCTACGCTTTGGGTAGCTCTTGGAGGGGCGTTCGAGTTTATGCTCTTCGGCCGCAAGGACTTCAGTCCATCTGTCGACCAGCAAATCTTGATCAGCTCTAAGCTGTTGCTGTTTTTTCTTGAGGCTTCTTGCTGTGGCCATAAGCCTGCGTTGAAAACGCTCTTGCTCGACAGGATCCTCTGGCACGACAAATTCGCCGTCGTCGAGGCTTGCCTCATCTTCGGAGGGAGGCATATAATTATCGTCCTCGGCCTCTCTGTCTGCCGCTCTCTCATGAGGGCTGGTTTCTCCATCCTCCTATGCTAAGTCTTGCTGGAGGGGGTTTTCTTCGGCACTTTCCGGAGTATTATTATCTCCCGTGCTGGAATCGCCGTATTTGTTTTGGCAGGATTTTGAGCGGCGCCGCTGACGCCGGCGCTTAGGCTGTTTCTTGGAGGGGTCATCCTCCGCTGTTCCATCGCCATCTCCCTCTTTTGGGGTGTCCACCATGTATATGTCATATGACGAGGTGGCTTTCCAGGGCCTAGTAGGCGCTGGTTCTTCATCATCTCCTTCATCGGCGTCCATACCGTCGATGTCTTCGGAGTCGAAGTCGAGCATGTCGGTTAAGTCGTCGACAGTGGCTACAAAGTGGGTGGTGGGTGGGCTTTGAATTTCTTCATCGTCCGTACCCCAACCCTGCTGACCGTAGTCCGGCCAGGGCTCTCCTGATAAAGAGAGAGACTTCAGTGACTTCAGGATATCGCCGAAAGGCGAGTGCTGAAAGATGTCCGCGGCAGTGAACTCCATAATCGGCGCCCAATCGGATTCGATTGGCAGGGGCGCGAAGGGTTCAGAGTCCGGAGAGGAGTCCGGCTCCTTGGAGTCACGAGTCTCGCAGAGTACGGGGCTGGTGTTTGGCTCAATCACCGTCGGGGTCGCAGTCCCTGAGGTGGCGTCCAACCGCCCATCCTCGATCGGCGCAGTTGGCTCCGAATTAAGGGTCGGAGCCGATGCGGGTGCGGCCTCCAGGGCACTGTTCGGCGGCAGAGCTAGATCATGCTCGTCGTGATAGTGCGACGCGCTCGGCAGTGGCTCGAATCCGTCGAAGATCAAGTCCCCGCGAATGTCACCGTGTAGTTTAAACTTCCAAATCTGACCTGACGGCCAGGGGCGTAGCTTTCGATCTGCTCCAGACGGCCAAGCGAATTGGCCCGCAGTGCGGAGCCGCCAAAGACGAAGATCTGTCCGGGAAGGAAGGTCTCACCCTGGACTGCATTGCTATCGATGATCGTAGGAGCCATCGAGCCTGGCAGCGACGACACAGAGGAACTCTCAATGAAAGCACCAATGTCGGTGTCAAAACCAGCGGATCTCGGGTAGGGGGTCCCGAACTGTGTGTCTAGGCCGGATGGTAATAGGAGGCAAGGACACGAAGTTTTACCCAGGTTCGGGCCCTCTCGATGGAGGTAAAACCCTACGTCCTACTTGATTAATATTGATGATATGGGTAGTACAAGAGTAGATCTACCACGAGATCGAAGAGGCTAAACCCTAGAAGCTAGCCTATGGTATGATTATTGTTGCCTATGTTGTCCTACGGACTAAAACCCTCCGGTTTATATAGACACCGGATAGGGTTAGGGTTACACAAGGTCGGTTACAATGGTAGGAGATCTACATATCCGTATCGCCAAGCTTGCCTTCCACGCCAAGGAAAGTCCCTCCCGGACACGGGACGAAGTCTTCAATCTTGTATCTTCATAGTCTAACAGTCCGGCCAATGGAGATAGTCCGGCTGTTCGGAGACCCCCTAATCCAGGACTCCCTCAGCACCCCTGCAGGGAATTTTATCTATTCGAATAGTCGTGTCTCTCGGTAAAAGGACGACCCAGAGTTGTACCTTGACCTTATGACAACTAGAACCGGATACGTAATAAAACACACCCTTTCAAGTGCCAGATACAACTCGGTGATCGCTCTCTCATGGGCGACGAGGAGAGGATCGCCGGGTAGGTTTATGCTATACGAAGATACTTGGTGAACTTACCTTCTACTCTCTTCTATATGCTTCAAGATTGAGGCTACCAGAAGTGTAGTCTTCGATAGGACTAGCTATCCCCCTCTTATTCTGGCATTCTGCAGTTCAGTCCATAGTTACTACCCATTTCATTGATAACTATGCATATGTAGTGTAGATCCTTGCTTGTGAGTACTTTGGATGAGTACAAACGGTTGCTTTGCTCCTCCTTTTCCCCCCTTCTATACTTGGTTGTCGCAATCAGATGCTAGAGTCTAGGAGCCAGAGGATCCCGAGGATGATTCTATGTGGAGTTCGACTTCGAGGAGTAGTTAGGAGGTCCCAAGCAGGAGGCCTTGCCTTTTCAATCATTGCTACTTTTGTGCTAGCCTTCTTAAGGCAATCTTGTTTAACTTATGTCTCTACTTAGATATTATTGCTTCCACTGACTCTTGTGTCTTCGAGCATTTGTATTCGAGCCATCGAGGCCCCTGGCTTGTAATATGAAGCTTGTATTATTTTATTTGTGTCTAGAGTTGTGTTGTGATATTTTCCCGTGAGTCCCTGATCTTGGTCGTACACATTTGTGTGTATGATTAGTGTATGGTCAAATCGGGGGCGTCACATGATAGTGAAAGTGCGTTATATCGACTAGAGGGGGTGAATAGGCGATTTTTATGAATTCTTCACTGAGGAATTTGCGGGTGAGGAAATTCCTGAGTGAAGAACTACTTGCAGCGGAATAAGTACTCAGAAGTAAACATAGCAGTGCATGAGCATGGTCTCCATGATGAAATGAAAATAAGTACAGAGTACAGAAAGCGTAAACACAGGATAACACAGGATAAGATAAACAGACTGAAGTAATTGAACTGAGGAAATTGAGAAGGTCTTCAGTCAAAGTCTTCAAACAGATACGAACAAGCACTCAACACATAAAAGAGAAAATGGAAGGGTTGAGGAAATGGAACCAGGTACCTTGGTGAAGACAATGATTTGGTAGACCAGTTCCAACTGCTGTGACAGTTGTACGTCTGGTTAGGGCAGCTAGGTATTTAAACCTGAGGACACACAGTCCCGGACACCCAGTTCTGAACACGCAGTTCAGAACACTCAGTCCTCACCGTATTCCCCTTGAGCTAAGGTCACACAAACCTCGCCCAATCACTCGTGGTAAGTCTTTAGGTGACTTCCAGACCTTCACAGACTTGGTCACTCGCGATCCACAATTTCCCCTTGGATGCTCTAGACCATGACGCCTAACCGTCTGGAAGATCCACAGTCTTCAAAGGTAACAAGCGTCAGATCCACGCAAGATAAGTCTCTTCAGTGATGCTCAATCACTTTGGGTTTGTAGGTGTTTGGGTTTGGGTTTTCCTCACTTGATGATTTTCACTCAAAGTCCTCGGAGGATGGGATGCTCTCAAATGACAAGTGTCAGTTTCTCTCGGAGCAGCCAACCAGCTAGTGGTTGTAGGGGCGGCTATTTATAGCCTAGGGAGCAGTCCGACATGATAAGACATAAATGCCCTTCAATGATATGACCGTTAGGTGGGTAGATATTTTGGGACAGCTGGCGCATAGCACAACAATGGTCAGAATTTTGAGTAGCAAAATCCTCAGGGCTATCATGTTCCTCACTATGTACGCAATCCGTAGTGGCGAATTCCTAACTCCTCAGTCAGAACAAATTCCTCAGAGACCAGAAAAACTTTGTCTCTGTCACTGAATAATATGACTGAACTGTATGAGATTTCCAATGGCTTCACTCGAAGGGATTGGTAGGTGTAGGATTTGAGTTGAGCATCACATGGAAATTTTTTCTTAGTATTTCCTCGACCCCCTTTAACAGTACGGTGTTTCCTATGACTCAAGAAAGAGAAAATGAAACTACGAAAACAAAAGTCTTCATGCTTCATGTTCCTCGAATGAATACCAAGTCTTCAGGATTGCATCAATTTCTTCACTTTCAAAGTCTTCAGTTGAAGAACTTCATTTTTAGGGGTCGAATTTCTCTGTAAATATCAAACTCCTCATAGACTTATAGACCTGTGTGCACTCACAAACGCATTAGTCCCTTAACCTATACGTCTTCAATACACCAAAATCACTAAGGGGCACTAGATGCACTTACAATCTCCCCCTTTTTGGTGATTGATGACAATATAGGTTAAGTTTTCAACGGGGATAAACATATGAAGTGTAAATACTGGAATTGAGGAATTTGATTGCAAGATATAGAAGAACTCCCCCTGAAGATGTGCATAGTGAGGAATTTGCTTTTGAAGCAATGCACACTTGAAGAGTAGAATCATGGAGATCTCCCCCTATATCTTGTAATTCATACACGCATTTAACATATAATATGAAGAATTTGAAATGCATGATGAAATATGGTGACTGATGTAATTCAGGATGCGTGCATTAATATTAACAAGGAATAAGTATGCAGAAAAACTCAGCAAAAGTATCAGACCACCATAGAGTTTAAGTTTACAACTCGATCGAATAAAGTCTCAGAAGAACGAGAGTTGTAACTTAGAAAAAAAATGCCCATATAAGTAGACCCGCTTGAAGACTAACTCAAATTTCTCCCCCTTTGTCATCGAATGACCAAAAGGGTTGAAAATGAGGACTAACGCCCCTGAAGAATATCAAGTTGATGGAGGAGCGCCAGCATTGTTGTGGTCGTTTGTCATTGTAGGGCTTGCCGCAGTGTCGTCCAAGTCTTCATACTCGTCGGTGTCGCGGGATGAAGAATATGAGCTGGCCACCAAGGTAGGAACTTTGACCTTCTTGAATTTCTTCGGAGGAGGTGAAGACCAGTCAAAATCTTCCTTGAGACCCATTTTCTTCATATCTTCTTCACCATACAGATGTGATAGGACAGCCCAGGTGCGACCGAAGACTTCATGGAGGTAGTAATGGTTTTTCTTCACTCATTATGTGTAGCAGTCATGTTGTGAAGAATAGAACCAAACTAACGCTTAACCCATTTATGATTTCGATCCACCTTCTGGTGAAGACTAAGAAGCAGCTCACGGTCAGTCATCACACGTGGAGTTGTGGCTTGAGGAGTAGACTTGGGTGCATTGGCAGCAGAATCATGAGTGGCAGAGTCATCATTGGTGGAGTAAGATGCAGCTTTGCGAAACTGACCATCCAATGGACGAATGCCTTCATCAATGACAAGAGGTGTCTTGCCCTTTTCATCAGTTGAAGTAAAAGTCTGCTTGAGGACTTCAATCAGGGGCAGATAGCTGAGGTGATTCTGAAAACCAGCCTTGTAGTTGAGTGAAGACCTTAATCTGAGGAATCTCATAATCCAAGGAGCATAAGGCTTCAGCTCAAACGGAGAGAGTGCAACATTTGCCAGAGTCCTCATGAAGAAATCATAATAATTGATAGGAATGCTATGAATGATGTTGAATAGCAGATTCTTCATGATGCCAACTATTTCCTCATCAGATGAGTCGTGGCCTTTGATGGGACTCATTGTCCTCGTCAGAATGTGATAGATTGTTCTGGGCATATAGAGTAAGTCCTTTACGAGGAATTTGGTCCCTGTGGCTTGACTGGGCTTCAGAGACTTCATTAACACTTGCATGTAATGAGCAGTGAGTTCAGGTTATTAGTACAGGCAGCGAGCTCCTTCACTGGGTGGACTGATGGGCATGGCATGAAGCAATTCAGAGGCCGGCGCCTTATAATGAGTATTATCGGTCATCCAGTCGAAGACCCAAGAGTTGATATCTTCATGATCACCTGTGATATGCAGTGTAGCATAGAACTGAAGAATAAGCTCTTCATTCCAATCAACAATGTCAGAGAAAAAGTTGAGGAGGCCTGTGTCATGAAGCACACTGAGCACAAGAGTGAAACAAGGCAATGATTCCATGTCCACATGAGGAATATGCTCATGGTAGAAGATTTGGTCCTTGTTGAAAAGCAGCAAAGAATAGAAATTGGCCTGGCTGGCAGTCCAGAAGCGCTTCCTCCTAAGACGAGCAGAGTCATAAGGATTGTAGTCAGTGAAGAATACATGCTCGCCAAAGAATTCATCAGCCTTGAATTTTTGTTTTTTTGAGAAGGGATCCTTTGGCTTGGGGTGAGGAGTGTCAGTCAATTGCATCACAACCTCAGGGATCTCAATCTCAGGTTCCACGGGCTGAGGAATTTCAGGTACTTCTTCAGTGGCAGCCTGGGACTTCAATTCTTCATTTACATGTTCATCAGCGCTAGGGGATGGAATTTCTTCATGGATGGACGGAGTTGCACGAGGTTCTTCAGATCCCATTTGGACTTCAGTAGTTACTGGGGACTGAGGAATTTGTTGAAGAGGTGTGAATAGAGGAGAGTTGGGGTGCTGACTTTCCCAAAAGTCATCATTCAACACTAGCGTGGTGCATCCAATGTCCACATCAACTTCTTCATCCATTTCTTCAACGCCGGCCTCTTCAGAAGTGAACTGAGGCATGGGCGAAGAGATAATCGGGGTTGAAGGGATTTCATCCACTTCAATTTCTTCATCCAACTGCTCTGACGAAGCAGCAGAGGGATTCTCTTCATCGGATTCACTTGGAATCGCATATTCTTCATCAAAAGGAATAAGGCCCTTTGATGGCATGGTTGAGATAGGAACAACATCAATTGGGTTGGCAAATGAGCTGGTCAATGGCTTCATCTTCTTCGGGGCTGAAGAATCTGATGAAGTTGATGCCTTCCTTTTCTTCACTGCTGCGCGCTCTACAGCCTTGGTCTTCTTCACATCTGATGCAGATGGAAGGATCAAAGTTGGTGTAGGCGCAGGAGGAGCAGAGGTATTTGGTTGAATTTCTTCAGGCGCAACTGATGCAGTTGCCCTGACGTCTTCACTTTCTTCGGGCAAAACTCTAGTGGTTGCCCTGGCAGTTTCTTCAGTGGCTGGAATGCAATCATCAGCCCTGGAATTAGCATTTTCTTCAGCGACCTGATTGTCATCAGTGGTGCTGGCATTTTCTTCGGTAGGCTGAGCAGATGCTTCAGCTTGAGGAATTTCCTATTACGTTGGGGTTGCAACATTTGAAGTGAAGTTTTCAGCGAGTCTCACAAAACGAACCTTCGCTCCCAGCCAATCAGCATGGTATGCATCAAATTCATCACTGAGTTTCTTGATCTCAGACTGTATATTGACGAGTTCTTCAGTTGTCATAGAGGCAACATTTTTCTTCTGGTAGCGCTCCTTTTTGTACTGCGCTTTCTTGATCTGCCTGGCCTTCTCAAACTTCCATTTTTCTTCTTGTATGAAGTGATTCAACATATGACTTTGGCCAGGAGTCAGCTTGAAATCAGACATAGGAGTATTTGGGTCCTTGTGCCATAGGTCAATGTACTCAAGGATCAACTTTGGATCCAAAAGCAGAGGCACACTTGTGCCCTTGGCTCTAGCAGCCTTGACCTGCCTGTCTCTGATGATTTCTGCAAGTTCATCATCATCAGCTTCGTCTTCGTCTGACGGCACTTGAAAAGCGACCTGCTTCTTTTGAGGACTTGGTCGAGAGCCTCGTCCAGCAGTTGCCTTGGTCTTCAATAGAGTGGGACCAGTTGAAAAATGCAGTGGTGCTGAGGAACTAGCAGATGCTCCTGAGGCAATAGAGATGCCCCTCGTCCTTTGGCACGTGGCAAGATGCGCAGGTGTTGAGGATTTGGTTGGAGCAGCTGAGGACTTTGGCGGAGGAGCTGAGGATTTTGAAGTGGGAGCAGCTTGAGGAGTTGGTCGTGAGGGCTTTGAAGAATCTGGTTGTGAGGGCATTGCTGAGGAACTTGACCGTGAGGGCATTGAGGGTGAAGCACTTGGCTTGTGAGCAGGCTTCTCTGGCATGGCCTTCTTTGGCTTGCTTGTAGAGGCCTCAGCAGTGGCAGCAGCAGTAGCAGAATCTTCATTGAATTTCCTCACTGCTTCTCTTGCTTGTCTGGCCAACTTGGCCTGGCGCTTGGCCCATTCATCAGGATAATCCTCACCGCGCTTGAGGCTGCTGGGATCTTCTTCTTGGCCAGGTGCCAATGGAGGTCTTGGGCATGGAGGATTTAGAGGGAATTTCTTCATGTACTTGGGAGTAACATACCTATACTCCCTCCACTCTCTTGCCCATCTCCTCTCTATTCTTTGAATGCGCACTTTGCGCTCATTCTTGGTTTCGTTTCCATGAGTGGCCTCATCAGGAGTGCAATAGTCCTTGTATACGTCATCAGGGATTTCAAACGCAGTATTGACCTCAGGCCTCTTTCCTCCCTTCTGTGGCTTCTTTCTATCAGCCATTTTCTTCAGATGAGTAATTTAAACAATGGAATTCTCTGAAGATGTATGCAACTTTTCTTCAAGGAACACTGCAAATGAGTTAAGTTGATGAGAACCTAGTGATTCAGCAGCTGACAAGAATACCTGTGAATAGAGTATAGTTGCGAGGAATATGGAGAGGTCATATGCATTCTCAGAGGTTTTTCAAAAAGGAGCAAGTTTGAGGAATTTGACCAGATGAGTCTTGAAGAATTTCACTAAGCATTCTTTGTCTTAGGTTCCAGAGATGTATAGATCGAAAATCCACACATTTGAGGAATCTTGAAGAAAAATATAGCTTTAGAGAAATGACTCAAGAACAGATGACATGTGAGGTGTTCAGTGTGTGATGAATTTGAAGAATAAACACCTTTGAAGATTTTGTAGTTATCATTTGAATCAAAGAGGGCAGTAAAAGTAACTTTTAATTACCCAGGACGAAGAACACGATGAACTGAGAGATGTAGATGTGAAGTTCGTCAGTTCAGATCTTCCACGCCCTAACTTGGTAGAGGAAGACAGCTACGGCGGCGGCGGAGTGAAGAAATCCGCAGCCGGCGCGAGTACGACGGCGACGAGGTCAAGGCAGTGAAGCTCTTCCTCGCCGGTGACGATGAAGTAGCGGCGGCGCTAGGGTTTGAGAAGCTCGAGCTGGAGTGAGAACGAGCGGAGTAAAAGTGAAGTGAGGAAGGGAAGGGGTATTTATAGCCACGGTGAAAAAAATTGTCCGCCCGAAGAAATTGGACAAACGTGCCCCTGTCCCTTCTCATTCGCTTGACATGTGTCACCCACGTACTGAGAAGTGGAGATCGTGTGAAATCGTGGGTGAATGGATAAGTGTTGTCGTGGGATGTGGAACGGTTTGAGCGGCAAAGCCGAAAATTTAGATAAGATAGGTTTTAAAATTTCGTCGCAATTTCTTCAGCTAACAAGGACACAGTGAAGATTTTGAACGAGTTTCAAATAGAACGCACATGAAGAATTTGTGAATAGACTGGGTTGAGTTTACCTTAGAGGGGGAAGGGTCCGATCACATTCACTTAGCGAAACAAGCAACTTAAAGAAATAGCAATAAGTGAATGTTGTAGAGGACATAAACTCATATATTTATATAGCCAATGAAGAAAAACGACGGAAATGGTGAAGATAATGCAAATTGACAAACAACTGAGGAATTTCAAAGAACTGAGGAAAAGCTCAATTGAAGATTTTCAACATTTGTGGTGGCATGACCCATCGTATAAGAATGATGATTTCAGACACCACGTACAATTGTCTTAGGGTTCTGAGAATCAAATTCTTCATTAATTTCTTCACACTTAGAGTGTTAGTCTTCATTGATTGAAGAAAAACGTTTCTTCATGTGTTGCACATCTAAGTCATCAATTTTGCATAAGTGTTAGGATGGGTGTCCTTTTCAAAGAACATTCGAAGATTCTAGGATATTTAGCTCACACTGCAACTTGCTAAATCTCTTCCCATCCAAGGGCTTAGTGAAGATATCGGCTAGCTGTTCTTCAGTCTTCACATGCTCAATAGAGATATTGCCCTTCAACACATGATCATGAAGAAAATGATGACGAATCTAAATGTGCTTTGTCTTCGAGTGCTAAACTGGGTTATGAGCAATCTTGATGGCACTCTCATTGTCACAGTAGAGTGGCACATTCTTCATGTTGACGTCGTAGTCCTTGAGAGTTTGCTTCATCCATAGCAGTTGAGCACAGCAAGAACCAGCAGCAATGTACTCAGCTTCAGCAGTAGACAGTGATACGCAGTTCTGTTTCTTCGAGGACAAAAAGACCAAAGATCATCCAAGGAAATGGCATGTCCCAGATGTTGACTTGCGATCCACACGATCACCAGCATAGTCAGAGTCTGAAAATCCAATGAGATCAAAAGCCGAGCCCTTGGGGTACCATAATCCAAGTGTTGGTGTGTGAGCTAGATATCGAAGAATATGCTTTACAGCTTTATGGTGTGATTCCTTCGGTGTAGCTTGAAATTGGGCACACATGCAAACACTAAGCATAATACCTGGCCTAGATGCACATAGGTACAATAAGGAACCAATCATGGAGCGGTATACCTTTTGATCGAAGTCAATACCATTTTCATCAGTGCATAGATCGCCATTTGTGGGCATAGGGATTTTGACTCCTTTGCAATCTTGCATGCCGAATTTCCTCAGTACATCCTTGAGGTATTTCTC
This sequence comes from Triticum urartu, assembly GCF_003073215.2. Classification (NCBI taxonomy): domain Eukaryota; kingdom Viridiplantae; phylum Streptophyta; class Magnoliopsida; order Poales; family Poaceae; genus Triticum; species Triticum urartu. Next base: position 127,553,878 of record NC_053024.1, on the reverse strand, counting down.
CTGGGATATGAATATGCCATTGCGCTGTTGACGAATCTGAAGACCTAAGAAGAATTTCAATTCTCCCATCATAGACATTTGATATTCTTCACTCATCATATAGGCAAATTCATCAGTATATCGTTGGTCAGTACAGCCAAAGATAATATCATCAACATATATTTGGCATACAAACAATTCACCATCATAAGATTTAGTAAAAAGAGTTGGGTCAAGTGAACCGGGTTTGAAGCCTTTCTTCATGAAGAATTCCTTCAAAGTATCATACCACGCCCGTGGGGCCTGCTTGAGGCCATAGAGGGCCTTATTGAGTCTGAAGACTTTGTCAGGATGCTTTGGATCTTCAAAACCTGGGGGTTGAGCAACATATACTTCTTCCTCAAGCTTACCATTGAGGAATGCACTTTTCACATCCATTTGATATAAAGTGATATCATGATGGCTAGCATAAGCAAGTAATATGCGAATAGCTTCAAGTCTAGCAACAGGTGCAAAAGTTTCATCGAAATCAATTCCTTCAACCTGTGTGTAGCCTTGAGCTACAAGCCGTGCCTTATTCCTCACCACAAGGCCATTTTCATCTTGCTTGTTGCGGTAGATCCACTTTGTGTCGATGATATTGTGCTTGCGAGGATCTGGACATTTGACCAATTCCCAGACGTTGTTGAGCTTGAATTGATGTAATTCCTGTTGCATAGCTTGAATCCACTCAGGCTCCAGAAATGCTTCATCTACCTTAGTGGGCTCTGTGATAGAGACGAAAGCAAAGTGCCCACAAAAGTTAGATAAATGTGAGGCTCTTGAGCGTGTGAGAGGACCTGGAATGTTGATGTCGCTGATGATTTTCTCAATTTGCACTTCTTTTGCGACGCGACGATGAGTGGGTTGACGTTGAGGAATTTGATCAGGATTTTCTTCAACACCATTTTCCTCAGGTGCATTAGCATGACGTTCTTCATGCTCTGGAATAACTTCTTCAGCTGATTCTTCAGTAGGAATGACATTCTCTGTAGCCTTGAGCTTAATAGATTCCTCAGGAGGTATTTCATCTATCACAGGAGGTAGGTGCTCTCTTTGCGAGCCATTAGTCTCATCGAACCGCACATCTATAGTTTCAACAACCTTGTGATGATAGGTGTTGAAGACTCTCTTGGTGTGCGAGTCCTTACCATAACCGAGCATAAAACCTTCATGTGCTTTCGGTGCAAATTTAGAACTGTGATGAGGATCTCTAATCCAACATTTAGCACCGAAGACTTTCAAATAACTCACATTGGGTTTCTTGTCAGTGAGAAGTTCATATGTTGTCTTCTTGAAGAATTTGTGAAGATATACCCTGTTGATGATGTGGCACGCAGTATCAATTGCCTCAAGCCAGAAGCGAGGAGGCGTCTTGTACTCATCAAGCATAGTGCGGGCCATCTCAACAAGAGTCATGTTCTTGCACTCCACGACGCCATTTTGCTGAGGAGTATAAGGAGCAGATAACTCATGAGTAATACCAAGTTCATCAAGATAGTCATCAAGGCCAGTGTTCTTGAACTCAGTTCCATTATCACTCCTGATGTGCTTGATCTTCACACCAAAGTTAGTTGAAGCCCTCGAAGAAAATCGTTTGAAGACTTCCTGCACTTCAGATGAGTAATCATCAACAATGACAAAGCCATATAAAGATGCAGCATTGGTAAATGTGGCATAGTGAGTAGGGCCAAAGAGATCCATGTGAAGCAATTCAAATGGTCGAGTAGTAGTCATGATAGTCTTTGTTGGATGCTTGCCCTTGGTCATCTTTCCAGCTTCACAGGCTCCGCATAAGTGATCCTTGAGGAATTTGACATTTTCAATGCCAATGACATGCTTCTTCTCCGCGGGCGTGTGCAGATTCCTCATGCCAGCATGACCAAGTCGTCGATGCCATAGCCAGCCTTCTGAAGCTTTTGCAAGAAGACATGTGGCAGGTTGTGGTCCTGTAGAGAAATCAACAATATACAAATCTCCTCTCATAAAGCCTTCGAAGACTTTGGAATTGTCAGTTTCCATGATCACAACACAACGATACTTGCAAAAGAGAACCACCATATCAAGATCACAAAGCATTGAGACAGACATGAGGTTGAACCCTAAGGACTCAACAAGCATGACTTTGTCCATGTGTCGATCCTTTGAGATTGCAACCTTACCTAGACCCAATACCTTGATTTTGCCTTTGTCAGCATAGGTGATATGCTTCAGATGTGATGGAGATAAAGCAGTGTCCATCAATAAGCTCCTGTCACCAGTCACTATCGAGGACCCACTCAGTGGCTTTGGGTTGATCATCCTGCAGATGAATTAGTGCAACTTACGAACTCATATACTTCACCAATGAAGAATATGGTATCAATTTCATCAGACAATAGAACAGATAAAACAATATGAGGACGTGAGAAATGAAAATTCATTTCTTCATGATTAGCTTGCAGGTGAAGAATTAGCAGTTTCACGTTCAACGCACTTCAAACATGGAGGAACAAATTCATCCTGGGTAGCGCTGATCTGTTGAGCAAGTAATGAATCACGCTCCTTCTGAAGATCTTCATAACTCACTCTTAGCTTCTCAAGATCTTGCTTTCTTTGAAGAAATTCGTAAGAAAGCTTCTCATGATCAGATAAGAGAGTGTTATGATGAGCTTGAAGATTGTCAACTTGGATTGAAGTCTCTGAAGATTTTCAGTCAAGATTTTAGTGCGATCAATTTCCTCGCCTAACATATCATCGCTTTTATCTAGCATATTTTGAACCTTTTCAAGAGCTTTTTGCAGTTTCACAGCAATCTTAGCAAGTTTAGGATAGCTGGGTTTGAGGTTTTCATCAGATTCATTCTCACTAGATTCAGATGACGGATATTTGAGTACCTTTGAGCCTTTTGCCACAAAGCAATAGGTGGGAGCGTAGTCCTCATCGCCGTCATCGCTAGTGTTGGGGAGGTCCTTTTCTTCAGAGTTGAAGATGGACTTGCTGACGAACGCGGTAGCGAGGGCTAGGCTCGCCACGCCAGAGTCTGACTCATTAGATTCCTCCTCTTCCTCATTTTCCTCAGATTCAGCCCCAGAATCCATTTCCTTGCCAATGAATGCTCGAGCCTTCTTGGAGATGCTCTTCTTGTGAGATGAGGACCTTGAGGGTCTTGATGACGAGGACTTTGAAGATTTATTCTTCTTCTTTGAATCATCAGAACTGTAATCCTTGTACTTCTTCTTCTTCTTCGATTCCTTTTCCCACTGAGGACAATCTTGAATGTAGTGTCCAGGTTTTTTGCATTTATGGCAGAGTCTCTTCTTGTAATCATGGGATGAGGAATATGATCTCAAGTAACCACCTCTTGAGGATTTACCAAAACGACCATGTCTTGAAAACTTTTGGAACTTCCTCACGAGCATTGCTAGCTACTGGCTCAGTTCTTCATGGTCACCAAGGCTGCTGTCAGAATCTTCACCATCAGATTCGGATACTACCTTGACCTTCAGAGCCTGTGATCTACCATAACGTGGTCCATAGATATCTCTCTTCTCAGCAAGCTGGAACTCATGAGTGTTTAGTCTCTCGAGGATATCAGCAGGATCAAGTGACTTGTAGTCTCCACGTTCTTGTATCATTAATGCCAAGGTATCAAATGAGGAATCAAGCGGTCTCAGCAATTTCTTCACCACCTCATGGTCGGTGATATCAGCGGCACCAAGTACTTGAAGCTCATTTGAGATGTCAGTGAGGCGATCAAAGGTTTGCTGAACATTTTCATTGTCGAGTCTTTTGAAGCGGTTGAAGAGATTTTGAAGAACGTCAACTCGAGAGTCACGCTATGTTGAGACTCCCTCATTGACCTTGGACAGCCTGTCCCAGATAAGCTTGGCTGTCTCCAGAGCACTCACTCTGCCATACTGCCCTTTGCTCAGATGGCCACATATGATATTCTTTGCTGGAGAGTCGAGTTGCTTGAATCTCTTCACATCAGCAGCAATGATGGTGGGAGTGACAGAGGGACACCATTCTCCACAACGTGCCAGAGATCGTTATCAATTACCTCAAGATGCATGCGCATCTTATTTTCCAGTAGGGGTAGTCCGTCCCATCGAAGGTAGGACACCCAGCAGAAACCTTGATCATACCTGCGGTCGACATAACTAAAACTCCAGGCGATTAAACCAAAATCACACAGAACAAGAGAGTGCCTTGCTCTGATACCAATTGAAAGTGTGTTATATCGACTAGAGGGAGGGTGAATAGGTGATTTTTATGAATTCTTCACTAAGGAATTTGCGGGTGAGGAAATTCTTGAGTGAAAAACTACTTGCAGCGGAATAAGTACTCAGAAGTAAACATAGCAGTGCATGAGCATGGTCTCCATGATGAAATGAAAACAAGTACAGAGTACAGAAAGCGTAAACACAGGATAACACAGGATAAGATAAACAGACTGAAGAAATTAAACTGAGGAAATTGATAAAGTCTTCAGTCAAAGTCTTCAAACAGATACGAACAAGCACTCAACACATAAAAGAGAAAATGGAAGGGTTGAGGAAATGGAACCAGGTAGCTTGGTGAAGACAATGATTTGGTAGACCAGTTCCAACTGCTGTGACAGTTGTACGTCTGGTTAGGGCGGCTAGGTATTTAAACTTGAGGACAAAAAGTCCCGGACACCCAGTTCTGAACACGCAGTTCAGAACACTCAGTCCTCACCATATTCCCCTTGAGCTAAGGTCACACAGACCTCGCCCAATCACTCGTGGTAAGTCTTCAGGTGACTTCCAGACCTTCACAAACTTGGTCACTCGGCGATCCACAATTTCCTCTTGGATGCTCTAGACCATGACGCCTAACCGTCTGGAAGATGCACAGCTTCAAAGGTAACAAGTGTTGGATCCACGCAGGATTAATCTCTTTAGTGATGCTCAATCACTTTGGGTTTGTAGGTGTTTGGGTTTGGGTTTTTTTCACTTGATGATTTTCACTCAAAGTCCTCGGAGGATAGGATGCTCTCAAATGACAAGTGTCAGTTTCTCTCGGAGCAGCCAACCAGCTAGTGGTTGTAGGGGGCGGCTATTTATAGCCTAGGGAGCAGCCCGACATGATAAGACATAAATGCCCTTTAATGATATGACCGTTAGGTGGGTAGATATTTTGGGACAGCTGGTGCATAGCACAGCAACGGTCAGAATTTTGAGTAGCAAAATCCTCAAGGCTATCATGTTCCTCACTGTGTAGGCAATCTGCACTGGCGAATTCCTAACTCCTCAGTCAGAACAAATTCCTCAGAGACCAGAAGAACTTCATCTTTGTCATTGAAGAATATGACTGAATTGTATGAGATTTCCAATGGCTTCACTCGAAGGGATTGGTAGGTGTAGGATTTGAGTTGAGCATCACATGGAATTTTTTCCTTAGTATTTCCTCGGCCCCCTTTAATAGTACGGTGTTTCCTATGACTCAAGAAAGAGAAAATGAAACTACGAAAACAAAAGTCTTCATGCTTCATGTTCCTCGAATGAATACCAAGTCTTCGGGATTGCACCAATTTCTTCACTTTCAAAGTCTTCAGAAAGTCTTCAGAAATCCAAAGTCTTCGGTTGAAGAACTTCATTTTTAGGGGTCGACTTTCTCTGTAAATATCAAACTCCTCATAGACTTATAGACCTGTGTACACTCACAAACGCATTAGTCCCTTAACCTATAAGTCTTCAATACACCAAAATCACTAGGGGGCACTAGATGCACTTACAGATAGCAGTAGTAACTTAGCAGGAATAATATAAGATAAATTCGTAGGCATTGGATCGGTGACTTGTTGGATGATATTCATCATGAGACAGTTATAACCTAGGGCGATACGGCACTAGCTCCAGTTCGTCAATATAATGTAGGCATGTATTTCATAAATAGTCATACGTGCTTATGGAAAGAACTTGCATGACATCTTTTGTCCTACCCTTCCATGGCAGCGGGGTTCATATTAGAAACTAAGGGATATTAAGGCCTTCTTTTAATAGAGAACCGGAACAAAGCATTAACACGCGGTGAATACATGAACTCCTCAAACTACGGTCATCACCGGGAGAAGTCCTGGTTTCTGTCACTCCGGGGTTGCCGGATCATAAAACGTAGTAGGTGACTATAATTTGCAAGATCAGATCTAGAGCATGGATATAATGGTGATAACATAAATGGTTCAGATATGAAATCATGGCACCGGGGCCCAAAGTGACAAGCATTAAGCATGGCAAAGTCATAGCAACATCAATCTTAGAACATAGTGGATACTAGGGATCAGGCCCTAACAAAACTAACTCGATTACATGATGAATCTCATCCAACTCCTCACCGACCAGCGAGCCTACGAAGGAATTACTCACTCCCGGTGGGGAGCATCATGGAATTGGCGATGGAGAAGGGTTGGTGATGATGAAGAACGAAGAACCCCCTCTCCAGAGCCCCAAACGGACTCCAGATCCGGCCTCCCGATGAAGAACATGAGGTGACGGCAGCTCCGTCTCGTGGATCACGATAATTCTTTCTCCTTGATTTGTTCTGCAAAAATAGGATTTTATAGCGTCGGTTTCAGAGTCTGCGGGGCCACCAAGTGGGGACAACCCACCTGGGCGAGCCAGGAGAGAGAGGCGCTCCCTGGTGGGTTGTGCCCACCCAGGTGCCCCTCTCCGGTAGGTCTTAGCTCCAGAAATTCTTATATATTATATAAAAATTCCTCGCAAAGTTTCATTCCATTCTGAGAACTTTTATTTCTGCACAATAACAACACCATGATAGTCCTGCTGAAAACAACGTCAGTCCGGGGTTAGTTTCATTCAAATCATGCAAATTAGAGTCCAAAATAAGAAGAAAAGCGTTAGGAAAAATAGATACGTTGGAGACGTATCAGCGGCAGTTCTGTATCGTAAAACGTGATGATTCCTTCTCTCTAATTTATTTCTCCGCGAGACGGTATTTGTGGAGTTGGAGGTGGGGCAAACGGAGGCTCGTGGGACCCACAAGCTCAGGTGGTGCATCCTAGGGGGCGTCACCTGAGCTTGTAGCTCTGTGGCGGCCCCCTCCAGCAGCTATTTTCGTCAATAATTCTTATATATTTCGAAAAAAATCTTCGTTTATTTCTGCAAAAAAATAACATCATAGTAGTTCTGTTGAAAACAACGTCAGTCCGGGTTAGCTTTATTCAGATCATGCAAATTAGAGTCCAAAACAAAAACAAAAGTGTTTGAAAAAGTAGATACGTTTGGGACGTATCCCCCCCCAACACACACCCGGAGTAGATGCCCGCTGGAGGAAAAGGTAATAATTTAGGTAGTCAATGTTCAGTCGATTAGGTCGGCCAACCCCATATTCCGGTTTCTATGGCCCGCAAGCTCGATCTTTTTCTCTTCCTCCTCCATCTCTTCTACTCCTGCTCCCTCTTCACTCTCTTCATAATGCAACAACTCCTCCACCCGCACCTCTTCTCCCCTTTTTTCTCCATTGCTAATTTTTTTCCAGTTGAAGGTCGCGTGGCTTACCTCCATGAATGACCCACGGCTAAGAAGTTGTTATTGAGGGATGGATGGTTCCGAGCTTGCCCGACTGGGCTCCGGCAATACAAATTTGCCATTGACGAGCCCATATTGGTGAGGGCGAAATTTTCTGAACATTGTCGTGATGTTCCAACACGCTGCAAGCGTATATGATGTTTTTTCTTGCGATGGAAGTATATACGGTGAGTTTTCTTGTGACGGAAGCGTGTATGATGTTTGTTCTATACATATGAGAAATATGTTGCAATGATTATGGACAACAATTGGAAAGGTCAAATTTGTATATGCTGCAAAGTTTGTTAACAGTTATATGCATGTTCTTGTATATATACTCCCTCCGTTCTTAAATATAAGTCTTTGTAAAGATTTCACTATGAACTATGTACGAAACAAAACGAGTGAATGTGTACTCTAAAATGCATTATATACATCTATACGTGATTCATAGTAGAATCTCTACAAAGATGTATGTTTAGATAGAAAGAGGGTATGTTGCATGCATTCTGCTTTTCATGTTCTAATATGCACTAGTTAAAGAAAGAAAGATCACGGAAACTCCTGTCCATCCAAATACCTCGCGAGGCTGCGCAACCGAAAGACGCGAACAAGACACGTGTGGGCGGTAACCACCCTTCCCGCCAGCACCATGCATGTGCCAACGCAGAATCAGGATCCATCCGAAAATCCTTCTCCTCAGGCGGATCCGGGGTTAGGAGCTCGAGCCTCCGTCCGGGCCACCGCCGCCCACCGTCGACGTGTAGATCTCGATCGATCGCCCGCCCGCCCGCGCAACCACTGCATGCCGCCACGACGCAGCAACCGGGACGCCACCGCCGATCAAATCCGATGCCCTCGGCCGATATCCCATCATAATTCTGCCCCGCGCGGGCTGCCGATGCGGGGCAGGGGCCGTCGTCTCCGGAGAACACGAGTCCGTCCCCGAGATCACGCGATCGAGATCAGGGACAAGAGCATGCGTACGTGTGCGACAGGGACGCGACCAGCGGCGGAACCCCGGCCGGCCGGCACATGGGCCGCCGAATCGTTGCGGATTAATCTAGTCCGACTACGCGAACCCGGCCGGAATATTTACCTAAGCTAGTAGGAGTAGCATAGTGCCGCGGCACTCAACCACCGTCGGGTTCCCCGGCGCCGGCTGTCCACTTGTGCACGATCAGCGCGCGTTCGTGATTCATGCATGAACCGTCGGCGTCGTTTACGGTTTACTACTCGATCAGGGGTCAATTTGAATACCCAAGGGCCAAGGTCGGTTGTATAAACGAAAACAAACAAACAGTGCTCGAATGCTCGATCAAGGTTTCGTTGAGGAGAAAAAAGATACTAGTACTCCCTCCGTTTCTTTTTATTCTGCATATAAGATTTGATCAAAGTCAAACTGCATAAAGTTTGACCAAATTTATATAAAAAATATAAACATCTACAATACTAAAACTATATGGTATGAACATACGTTTCATGAGGCATCTGATAATATTAATTTTAAATTGTGAATGCTTATATTTTTTAATATAAAGTTTGTTAAACTCTAAAAAAAATGACTTCGATCAAACTTTATATACGGAAAAAAAAATGGAGGGAGCCATCAATTAGCAGGTAAATATCCTCCGTTATGCATGATGACAATTCTGATGTCTAGCTTGTACTTGGAGGAAGATACGGAGTATGTAGTGAAGAAATGTTTGGTTCGGCAGCAATTATGCCCCGGCGTGCCCTCTGTAATAAGCAATTTGCACGATTAAAATGGCTTCACGAAACTTCACCGCGAAAGAAATCAGCTGATGGAGCAGCCGGCGTATTTCGGCCTGTGCCCAGACTATAAAAGCATCTACAGCCGGGTCCTCCAAGCCCGCTTTAAATGTCCTGGTGGATAACTCGATCACAAAAATTCAATTCAGACGGGCTTTTTAAATAAGCTTTAAACGTTCGGATTGACCGGCACACTTCACATCCAGTCAAAATATTGAGAGAATCTTTTATTTAACATTATCTTAAATTTTGTTTCCCTATTTGACACTTAAAATATTTCTCTTCCTTATCTAACATCAAGATTAAATTTTATGCTTTTTATAACACTTCCGTCTATTTTAAACCTTAACGGTGTTAAATGACACTTGAAAAGACCCTTTTGCCCCTAATGTGATTTTTGACCAAAATTTTAATACTTGCATGCATGTATAATTAGCCGGGTGTATTGGGTGTATACGCATACAAGACAACACACGAATACCTGAATACGCATGCGCACATGGTATGGTGCGGTCATATGTGAGATAGCACGTACGAGTACATGCATACACCAGCTTCATGACCAATCGTGCATATATATTTAACCTGCCGTTAAAGCTCATCGCGGATAAGAAAAGAAACGTGACCCTGCTGGCACTTGCGCTGCTCCCGGCCTCTGCTTTCCTACGCAGCACTGGCCCCACTCGTCTCATAGTGCCACTGCTCCACCGTCTGCCTGCCGCCGGCTGCGCGCCACGCCACAGTGAGCTCCATGCATACCGTATAACCGTAGGCACATGCCGTCGTGCTGCCACAGCTGCTGTTGCCATAGCCCAGGTCGCGGAGGTGAGCACTGCATCCTGCACGTCGCTGCAACCCAAGCCGAATGAGCTGCACACAGCAAAGCTTTCTTCCACTCACGTTGCTAGTTGAACACACATGCAAGAGCTCTATGTGTAAGGGCAAAAGTATCTTTTTACATGCAATCTAACACCGTTAAACCTAAAAATGGACGGAAGTGTCATAAAGGGCATAAAATTTACACTTGGTGTTACATAGGGAAGAAAAAGTTTTTCAATGTTAAATAGGGAAACACAATTTAAAATAGTCTTAAATAAGGAATTCTTTCCAAAATATTAGATGGATATGAGGGCGTCAATGCACATCCACCACGTTGGACCTGATGGCCCTATCCCACCTTAAATTGCATCAAATCCATCAAACCCTTCCTCCTTCTCCCGCCTTCCTCCTATCTTTCCCACGCCTGAGTCCTCATCGCCTGCCACCCTTGGTCCCCATCCTCACCACAGTCCTGATCCGCTGCCCTAGATGTCGTCCAGCCCGTCCCTGACCACCGTGACGAAGACTGCGTCCGCCTTGTCTGTCGGCGTCCCGTCCTCGGCTCTGTCGTGCAAGGCGGAGAAAGCCGGCCGGAGGATGCGGCAACGCCGGCAGCAAGAGAGGGAAGCGGCGGCGGCGGCGTAGGGAGATGCGGACATGGACGAGCAACTGTCCCCCCCCCCCCCCCCCCCCCCCCCCCCGGGCGCCCTGAACCCCGCACCCCATCCATCCGTCCGTCGACGCGGGTTGCGCCATCGAACCAAGACAGAGGAGGATCTGACGGCCGGTTGGGGCATCCCGGAGAGCTTTCCGCCCACACAATGCCGGCAGTAGACGTATGTCATTCGCCGCAGCTCGTTCGGGCACGGATGAGCACGGGTACCGAAGACGCCCGGGCTGCCCATGACCTGTTCGACAGAATGACACAACAAGAGTCGGTATGTTTTTGTTGCTCCTGTCCAATCAACTTTGCATATGGCATGCTTGCGAAGGAGAAGGAGAAAAACGAGTGTTGGGAGTACGAGGCGGCAAGGGCGACAGCGGAGCATGCGGCAAGGATGCAGGTGGAGCACGCAAGCGGAGCGGCAAGCAAGGATGGCCTCGAAGCAGGCGGCATGGAAGGCATCCGACAAGTGATCCGGCTAGCAAGCGAGGCATTCATCATGATCAAATATTTATTTCATTTTGGCATGTCGGGATTGTTGAACTATGATTTTATTTGCTTTTTTTGAATTATTGAATTCGGACAATTTGTATCATATGATTGACATGTATAGATTTGAGGCTCCGCATTTAAGACATATGAATGTGCAGCAGCCCATATGAGGGACCGCAGGGGCTGTCTGCGGACGCGCCCGGGGCGTATAGAGAGCTGGATTTGTGAAGTCCGGTCGTAGATACTCTAACCAACCAATCTACAAGATCTTGCACCGAAATGTGCGACGCACATTCATTTTGCTCAATATCTTCCAGCTAAAAACACAAAACGTGGAAAAATATCTCTGAATAAACAACATTTTTGCGAGGCGACCGCCGTCCACCACAACTCAACCACAACACTAGCGCGAGCGCCCTGCACTTGTTTATTCCAATTTGGAAGAAGAAGAAGAAGAAGAAAAAAGGAGTGGTTGTTTATTTCATATTTTTCTAAAAAGGGATTTGTTGGGTTTTACATATGCAACCGATTCAGTCATCCAAACCCACTACGTACCCGCCCAGGCCTAGCAGAGAGAGAGAGAGCAGCAACCACTGCACATGGGGCGCCCGCTAATCAAGCTCCCCAACCAATCCGTCGCACGAGTTGCGTTCCAGGACAAAAATCCATCCGGCCGCTGCATTATCAAGTTTGCCATATCGTAACCAACAAATGATCCACCTTCGGAGCAGCAACCTCCATCGCAAGCTTCCTCTCCATTGTTTTCTGCAAAATATGCTCTCTTTTTTTGCGGGTCTTCTGCAAAATATGCTGTGTAATGCTTCGTGGATGTGAACAAAATGTGGTGTGATGTGTAGTGCAGGACACCATCTGCATCGATCATCCGTTTAGAAAAATGTTCCCAGTACGTAGCCAGTTCTGTCAGTGCGTGCTGACAGAGAAAGAAAGGCCAGATACTTAATCTGAAATAATGTTCGTCATTATCTTGCTAGAAGAAAACGCACAGCCAACTCAAAAGAAATACACATGGATTAGCACGAATGATCTACGAAGAAAACGAAATTTCATTCCATTTCTTTGGGATGGTGATCGAGGGAGCAGTACAAGAAGCGATCGGGATGAACAGCATGGGGGAGCAGAAGAGAAGCTTCAAAATAGGGAAGCTGCTATATACACACACCAGCATCAACATCAGCATCAGCATACGGATGATGCATGGGAGGGGGAGCTTCCGGCGTCGCCTGCTCGCCTCTCAGCCCAAATCTCCCTCCGTTCTCGCTGTTCTTCCCGCTTTCTCAAGGACACGACGCTACATGATAACACACGTACGTGCACGGTGCACCTACGACGACTCCTCCGGGATGCTCGCCAGCGCGGGCCGCCACCCGGCCGCCGCGGCGGCATTGGCGGCGGCGCGGCGCGCCTCCATCCTCTTGATCTCGGCCACGATCTGCGCCGCCGTCTTCTGGCCCCCGACGGTCAGCGACAGCAGCCGCGCCGCCTCCTCCTTGCTCAGGAGCACCTTCACCCGCACGACGCCCTTCCTCTGGCCACCGCCACCACGACCTGCCGCCGCTCGTCTCGGGGAGGCCTTGATGCTCTTCACGCCCGCCCCACCTACTTCGGATTCCGGCGAGGACTTGCCGCCAATCTTGCTGCCGCGCGTCGTCTTCTTCATCGTGTGGAGGACCTTCATGAGAAGCTGGAGCGAGTACATCCTCCGCCTGGGCTTCGCCGCCGCCGGCAGAGCCTTCACGCCCTGGTCGACCAAGCACGGCAGAGCGTTGCCCATTACTCTCGTCTCTCTGCTGCTTGCCGTGCGCCGGCTCGTGAACTTGTGGCTGTGCTTTGGGTGCGTGAGCAGAGGTGGGGAAAGAGAGAGAGAGCGAGAGATGAGCAGTGCCAATGGCCGCCTGGTGGTGACAGCCATGGCGTCTATATAACGGACGGCACAGCCGCGCGAGGACAAGGGTAGGAAGGAAACGTAACTACGTAGAATATAGTACGTGAGGAGTAGGTTGCACTGCCCAATGGACAGCATTTGCTGCAAGAGCTTGGGGGTCAAAATGGGGCTTGGACAGTTAGCACTTGTCCACGGCAAGTTGACACATATTATTACTACCACTGCACAAACCAAAACTAATCACATCAAAGCAAAGTCGGCACATGCATGCTGCGTACCGCAATACAACTTGGCCAGCATTTGTACTGTTACATCACTTGTTATTTATTCGGAAAGGAGAGGAACACGTGTGTGTGATGGCACTTGATCAAAGTGGGTGTTGCATGGAGTTTTGTGGGCGGTGACATGCGCATAGGGTTCGTGGATGACTACGTTTCTGCGGGAAAAGGAGACGCCGTGGGGTGGAAAGGCGACTGAAAATACGGGTTATCGTGACCAGGATAATAATCTTGTACTTGAGCTTGGACCGGAGTAGGCCGTCCATTGCATCATGTGCGGGATTCCAACTAGTCCAATGGAGCAGAGACCCTGGAGAGTGGGGAGGATCAGGCTGGCTGGGTCGCGGAACAAGTAGATCACAGCTACTCTGCTTGAGCCCGGCCGCTAGGATCCAGGTGCACGCGGACAGAGGTGGGTGCTGTTGCTGATTTGCCTAACCACGTGAGTGGTAACCGGAACGTGTGCAGCATTTCGGGCTCCAAATTAGTATTACATCCGTCTCAAATTACTTGTCTTACATTTGTTGTCTAGATACGTATAGCATTTGGCGCTGGCGAAGAGGGCCGGGGGAACGAGCCGATTCGGTATGACAAGTTTGCGCCTTTCAGAATTGCCATGCCCAGTTGATGGAGAAATCAGTCTGCAGCTGCGAGTTCAGACTTCAGAACTTGAAGCTCTCAACACAACAACCAGCTTAAAGCTCCACTGCGCACGAACAGCAGCTTTCCAAGGAAGAAAAATTACCGGTGATCCTTGCTGCACCGCGTCTGCTTTAAGCCATCTGCACTGCTTCTGCTTTCAGGTTGCTAGCTATCTCTTCTGTTCTGCATTTGTGTTTGCCTAGCCGTATACCAAACCAACTCCATTCTACTGCTTAGATTTACACACACGTTGCAAGGCTGCTACGAAAGGAGAAATATAGGTCTTGTGGGAAATGCATTTTGCCAACAAGGTACGAAGGAACCCACAAGATCGATGGCCATAATCAGTACTACTCTAAGTACTAAAACTCCCTCCCCTTGCACCCTCTGACATCTACAGATGCTCCATCCACTTAGCGCGTCTGTTTCACAACTGAGTACTCCCTCCTTCCATCTATATAGGGTCTAATGCATTTTTCAAGGCTGCCTTTGACTATTGATAAGATTAATAATACATGAGATATATAATGTGAAAATTATATCATTGGAAGCTTCTTTCACGTACGAATTTGATGGTATGCTTTGTGTAACTTGCATGTCATATATTATTGCTCCAAAACTTGGTCAAAGTTAGTATCAAAAAACATATTAGGCCCTATATAGATGGAAGGAGGGAGTAGCATTATACAGAATAGAATCAATCACACAAGAAGTTTGCACGAAAAAAAAACAATGAGTGGACAAAATACATAAGCAGAAGAGTTATCCTTGTTTTTTTTTCAGATTTTATTCAAGTTGTGTCAATCGTGATCTAACAGTGCATGGAAAAAGAACACTGCCCGAAATAACTAGGAAGCATCTAAAGTTCACCAGTGCTGTGTTACCCATGTCTGAAGAACTCTAATGCTGTGCATCCAGTCTACTATGCACACGGTAGATAGAGAAGCAGCAAGCCAACCAAGCAAACAGAGTAAATCCAGCACATACCAATACCAAGGTAAGCTCGAATAATCCACAAGGTGCTATATATATTTATATATATGCTCAAAAAACTGTGCAGCTCTTCGACGAAGTACAAATATACTGCATTAAACATTGATCGATAAAACAAACAACAGAGAGCCCGCCCCATTTGTGCAATTTCCTACTTTCCTTTTCTAATCGCCGATTTAATTACTCTACTCTCTTTTTTCTGCGATGGAATTTATCTACCCCACTGTACCCCTTCCTTTGTGACTATCCCCCTGTCAGCGCTAGCATCAGAGCAAACTAAATACCAGGCATTAACACATTTCCACAACGCAGCATCAAGGAACCCAGCCAGAAATGAACCAAGCACGAACGAATCACAGGAGCTGCTGCGTGATCCTGACAGATACGATCTGCCCACCCCTCGACATGTCCCGCATCGCCTGGAACCTCGACAGCAACCCTGTCATGAGAGACACGCGCATGCCATAGCATGTCAGAACTAGACTTCAGGCAGATAAATGCTTTGCTTCAGGTCATGATCTTGCTGGAACTAGACATACCTTCGTTGGGCTTGAGGTTGCTGCTGAGGGCGACAGCGACCGGGGTGAAGCATCCCTTTGGCAGCAGGTTGGTGCGATCCCGGATCCAAGACTTGGAATTGAGAATATCTGCACAAACGATGCCACAGTCAGCGTGAGTGTCATCCTCATATCCGGGCAATCACACACGAGTAACGAAGTGCTGGAATGGATGAATAGTTCAGGAACAAACTTTTGATGCATGGGGAATCGATGTAGTCGTAGTTGAAGATGGCAGCGGCGGCAGTATCCAGCTTCCCATTGCTGAAGTGACTGCCAAGGTCCTCGTACTCCCAGGTCCCATCCCTGAACTTGTTCTCCAGGTACAGCTCGCAGTGCCGCGCATCCAGAACCTGCATCGTCCCTGTACCACAGGTTGTTCCAATCCAAACCAAATTCAGAAACAAGCACCACAATGGCAGGACCAAGAACAAACTCCAGCCTAGGATCATCACCTTCGCACTTGTTGAGGTTGCACACGGGGCATCGCACCATGTTCATGTCTGCAACATTCAGAAGAACCAAAGAACAATGAAGAATGTCAGACATTTTAACAAGACCAGCAAGTGAGCCAGGAATGGCCAAGAAGAAGGGCACATGATCATGATGTATGCACGTACCAGCGATCCAGATGCCGGGGCGGACATTGGTGAGCAAGCAGGCTCCCATGAATCCGATGGAGATCTCCGGGCCATCATCTAGGATCGGCCTCCACTGTGGCAGTGCCAGCTTGGCCGTCAGCAGCAGCTTCGGCGTGTCCATCAGGAATCCACCAATGCGAAACCACTCTGCACCACACCAAGTCGTCAGGTAAACACATGACAGTAAACAGCAAGAAACAGGTCAGGAGAGGATTTCGGTAGCCGGCACGTCGCTTGAGGTGTGCTCACCAATGTGCTTCTCGGGCTGACGGAAGCAGTACGCATGGGTATCGTCTGAAAGAAACAGAGGGCGGAGGAGCACGCATGTCAGTACGTGCGACTGGTGTCAGTGGGAGGAAGGAGAAGCACACGGAAGACTCGGCGCATACCGAAGGCGGTGGCGTAGAGGAGGCGCCAGGAGCGGTGGAACGGGCGGGGAACGTGGAGGAGCCTGAGCATCTTGGGATCGTTGGTGCGGAGCGAGAGGTCGCGGAGGAAGGCGTAGCGCCAGATGGAGTCCTCGTAGAGGAGGCGGAAGAACCAGAGGCAGGTGGCGGAGAGCCTCAGCAGGTCAGCGCCGTGCAGGTGCTTGGCCACCTCCGTCCAGATGTCCGGCTCATACCTGCACCAAACAACATGACGAGAGTATTCAGATTTCAAACCTGCAGCACAAATCACAGAATAGACAGATAACGAATTCCTGAATCACAACACAAAGCAGGAAACCACGACTCCAATCCCAGTAGAATTCCTGAAGCATCGGAATCACAAGTAATCGGTTCATGCGTCAGGCATTATGCGTTGGTCAGCAAACACTTGGCTCCAGCGAATTTGAATTCGAACCAAAAAACAAGATGACACAGCAGTAGTCCTAAACTGCGACTAATTCGAACACCTACTGCTTCAAAACCACCAGCAGAACCGGACCCGAATCAATTCAAACACACGAAGCTATGCCCAGCGACTCTGCATTCCTAATTGGGAACACTAAGCCCAGAATTTCGAGGGCGCAGCGCACCAGTTCTTACCCCAAACACATCTGACGCAACAGAAATTCGAATAATCTCCAAGCTCCAGTCTACTACATCCAGAGGATTCAAACAGCAACACACACTGCAAACTGGTTTAAGTTGCGATCGCTTCAGTACCAAGCTCGATTCACAGAAGCAGAATTCAAAGCAGGTCAATAAGAGATTCAATAAGCAATTCGGTAGGTAATTTGCACGGATTCATCACACAAATGCTCAAGTCCAATTCCCTCCCTCCCATCCGACGCACCAAAGTTCCAGAACCACACACGCACACTTCATGACCACAGGATTCAAACTAGGAACTCGAATCGATTCGAAGCGCAGTCCAACTAAGCCCACCACCACGGGAAAATTCAAATCGACAGACCCGCACGCACGCATACACCAGACAGAGCAGCGGGAGAGCAGAGAGAGAGGGGGGGAGAGGAGGCGGGGAACAGCTTACCAGTTGAAGGGGACGCGAGAACGGGGGATGAAGGAGACGCGCGAGAGCGGCGCCACGATCCTGCAGCACCTGGAAGGCTGGAGCCCGGCGACGGGGCTCCCGATGCCCTGCTGCACGCACCTGGCCCTCTTGCTCGGCGCTGGCGGCTTCTGCGCCGCCGCCGGCCGCCGTGGTGGCTGCTTCCTCTCCGCGTCCTGCTTCCGCGGCCGCTTCCTGGGCGGCGTGGGCGGCGGCGACGAGACGAAGTCGGGGTCGAGGCGCCGCGGCCGCGGGCGCTTCCTCAGCTCCATCACCATCCCCTCCCCCGGCTCTCTCTGTGGCTGTGGCTCCGGGCGCAGGAGGGAGAAGGCCTTGCCCATGCAGCGCCTGGGGCTGGGAGGCGGAGGCGAGGTGCCGTGCGCTGCTGCTGCTGCGTGTGTGGGGGGAGGAGGAGCAGCGACGATCGCATATATAGGTGGAGGCGAGCGACACGGGTTTCGAAATTTGAAAATGGCTGGGAGAACTGAAGCAGAGCTGGAGTCCACGCGTGCCGTCCCACCGGTTCACTGGCGTGTGGGCCCGCCGCGACGTCCATTCTGGTGGGCCCCACAAGCCAGCGGACACGAACGAAGGTTGCCTGGTACACTTTCTTCTGCCAGAGGGGAATGAAAAGTGCAGGATTAATAAATAACTGTATGTGCAGGAATGGCTGCAGCTTCTGAATGCAAGCACAGAGACTACTCTTGCAGAGCAAAGATGCCGTTTATATCTGGGTTTTGTAGCAACTACTGTAATTTGCACAGAATTTGATTCAGTTCAAATAAACAAATGGAATCAAGGATTACAGAAGGGAGTTGTGAGCTGCACAAGTAAAGTGCCGCTCGTGTAGCATTTATGCACAATACGGAGCTTGATCCAGCCACCAGTCATCAGAGAACAGGGAAATGGGCGGAATACATGCACTGCTGGAGCGATGGAGATGAACCGGGTCTCTGATTTTGCTGGAGCGATGAAATCATAGTTCAGTGTCGCAGAGCTTCACCATCAGGTCGGAGACGATCCGCCGAGCAAAAGGGATGTAGCTCAAGCTATACCTGAGGTGAAATGAGGAAAACATGGTCAGGTAATTCTGTCTTCTTCTTCTGAAACTAGGTAATTCTGTCAGTTGATTGAAAGGGGGAAGAACAGGAAATAGAGATACAATCAGCGCATTGTTTCCTGGGTTGGGTGAATTTACAGTGTCCAAATATCCTGCATCTATGTTCACCGCATGCTATGTACACATCTGCGTTCAAATAGAGCATTATATCATGTTTCCCTTTGGTTCAAACTGAGATACCGTATCCTACTGTACACTGCTGCTGGACCTTGATTACAAGAAGAAAAAGTTGCAAGGACACACGAGAACTGCATGTCATGATTCAGCAAGGAAAACGCGACGGCAACACTATCATACAGGCCAGTTTAGCTGGTAACTCCAGTTATATTTTTTCTTCTGGATCCTTGCAGCATTACTTATTAGTTCTTACACTCGACAAAAGTTTGGCTACTGATTGCCCCAGCACTTTCAACAGCCCTGAGGAGCTAATAGTCAGGCATTGCTTACTCCAGGTTCGCACATGCCACGGACCGTTTATACAGAGATGATGCTATGACCACTCATGGTTATGGGCTACTAATAGATTATTTGGTACTCCCTCCGACCCATAATGAGTGTCGCAGTTTTGAACTAAGGTTTTACTGCGACACTTATTTTGGATCAGAGGGAGTGGCATTTTAGGTATGTGCTGTTTACAATTGTATACTTGTATAGCTATGTAGGTCCAACTGTACAAGAAGAACGTTATCAAAAAAGACATAGTCAAGGCCCATGTATAACGGAGTGCATTCAAGGACTGGGCGAATTGCATATCATCCACTGATGTAAATGTGCTTCCACCACTCAAATCTCAAATAAAAAGTAAGTTAGAGATGTAGCTCTATTTCGAATTCCAAAAGTAAGTTAGAGATGTAGCTCTATTTCGAATTCCAGGTATTGCTTCTTCGACAATTTGACATGGCAACTGAACGTACTACACATATACAATGACTTGAATAACTAGGGTGAAGAGGTATACATAAGACAAAACGAAAAAAATGAGGACAAGCTGAAAATGATTCCTGAAAATGCAAGAGGACATAACAGTTTTCTATCATCTTGAAGTATAAGCTAATCTCAGTTTTGCTAATGGTCATCTAGACACACATTCGGTGCATGATAGCACTCAAGGATCAAATGACTGCACATAATTAACTGTGTCCATGTTATATGCTTGAAAAATATTGACATGTGTTCAGATTATCCTAGTGCATGCAGCAGAACGAGCAAAACAAGCAAGTATTTAGGTAGTCTTATGTCTTCCCTTGGTCTAATTGAGGTACATCATGCCTCAATTCAATTAAGGCATATTTGCAACTTTTCAAGTGACATTACAATGTGATAGTTGAAGGATTAACAAGTCAGTAAGTCTACTATTCGTAGGAAAGGCAACTTACCAGAAGAGTGCACATATCTCACATATGATTGCAATCAATGTTAGCAGCTTGTCATGAATCTGCACATAGACCACAATCAGAACACACGGTTATCTGTTGGGTTTTGATAGCTGTTTATTCAACTAGGTTATTTACTTACAGGAATAAAGCCATAAAATGAACTAAGGGTTTAGAGATTACTAACCAAAAGAGCGAAAATCAGAGCAAAAACAGCACATCCAGCATAAATAGCCGTTGCATAAACACGAACTGGGTCAAGCATCATCCTCAATTGTTTATTTACCCCCATTACGAAGACTGTGCTGCCAAACAAAGGTTGAAATCAACATATTGCAACAGGTGAATATTCAAGAGAAAGTTAAGTAGAGCTAATGCATGAGCTGAACATATGTATCAAACTGGCATTTGACAGGATCATATGATTCACTTGAAAATTTTACTGCAGTTATATATAATAAATAGCAACACCGATATAGGGAAGAGTACAAATGTAAACAGAAAGCCCATCAGTTAAAATCTGTGTAATCACCTGCCAACTGCCATTATGTTTCCAAATGTAAACAACAGAGAAAATTTGATAGGTCTGGCGAAAACAATAAGTGACTGCAAAATAAAATAAAAGGTAAGTACTAAATCATATGAAGAACTTACATTTAGACACGTTTTATTTGCTGCAGCTAACTTCTGGTAAAGAGTTTAGAATTGCCAGCATATCTTACTATAAGTTTGAAGCCTAATGATACAATTTTCACACACTAAAGGAATTAGGTGAATTAACAATTGTCTCCGTCATCCAAGACAAAATCAGAACAAATTTTGCATAAGCATGGCATTTAAAACCTTAATAACTCCAACTAAGAGAAGGCAAAGCATCAGTTCAGCAGTTCGCTAGCACCGACAGGGGACAGGTTAAATGTGACATGAGCTTACCGGGAAGGGCTCACAAGCACTGGCAGGTTAAATGTGACACATTAAATGTGACATGAGCTTACCGGGAAGGGCTCACAAGCACTGACAGGTTAAATGTGACACAAGCTTACCAGGAAGGGCAAATCCAGCGAAGAAATCAGTGTCTTGGGTTAACTAAAGTTCTTAATGCTGAAATAGGCATTTAAGCGTGTGACCCATTTCTTTCGACTTATAGCTTTGTTAAGCCTAAATGTCTGAATGACATATTCGATATTTGGAAGGAATAGCATCAGGCATTGCCGGAAATAACACAGTAAGCACAACTCTTAACTATAGTTCTTAATCCCTCAATGTATAGGATCCAATTGCTGAAAATAGCGTCAGCTCGGGCAGCCAACATGGCTAATTATTCACCTGCAGTCAACTACAGCAAAAGCTGTGCGTGCGACAGATCATAGGCGGAAATTACAGCGACGTACCAGCATCATGAGGGCGAGTCCAGCAACCAAGCAAGCCGCGAAGGCGTAGAGCCGCTGAACCAGGCAAAACAAGCAGAACACATCAGATCGACAAGGACCAAGAAAGTAGAAACAGCTGCTGCGGTCGAGGGTTCTTGGAGGGGTCTGCTTTACCTGGAGAGGGGACAGAGAGCAGAGGCCTTCGGTATCACCGAGGATGTCGTCCTCCTGCCACTCCTCGTCGTCGCCGCCGGCGAGCGACCGGTGGAGGCGGGTGAGGGCGTCCATTATTGCTCCGATCGGGTTCTCTGCTTCAGTTTTGGGGATCGGCTTCCATCGGGTTGGCGTGGACAGGAGTGCTTACATGAAATCTGGGCCGTCCGTTTGGCTCCTCGGCGATCTGAAAGCTGAGAAGAAGTCGAGAGTTCGGTGCTAGGAGCATCCGCCGTGTCTTTTTTTTGACACTCAAGCGGTCATATACACGCGCATACACTTATCCCTATAAACGCACACACACAGATTCTACCTGTATGAACGCACACACGCACACCCTATTCTTATGAACATCCCAAAAGACTGAACTGGCATATTATCTCAAAATTTACGAAGTCACTGTAGGCACCTCGTCGTCGACGGAAACATCTCCTCTCACTAAATGCGCATCACCAAAAATCCTGAAATAAATCTAAAAATAAATGCGAATACCAATATTTGAACACTGGTGGGATGAGGATACCACAGTCCCTCTGACCATTCAACCACAGATTGGTTCGCATGTCCGCCATGTTAATAAGGATGCGTTTGGTTCCTCAGACTTTTGTTAATTTGCATATGTGGGCGAGTAGGACAGGCTGAGCTAATGCAGGGTCAAAATCATGTTTTGCATGTTGTTTGGTACTACCTTCTCCATTTGGGTTTATTGGTATTTTTAGTATTTTGTGTCCAACTTTAACCATAAATTTGACAAATAAATTATAAGTTGTATGTCTATTGTTAGATTCATTTTTGAAAGGGGTTTACACTCATGCTATATCTTTTTAAATAACAGTTATCCTGCATTCATTAAAAAGAGTTGCTCGTTCATTAAGGAAAACCGAGCGAAAATCAGATTGCCTAGTTAATTATAGAGAACCAAACAAAAACTATCACAACCGCTAAACAACACATATGAAAAATTCAGACACATCACTCCAAAAAAGGCCTCGGCGAGACCACACGCAGGCGTATTAGGCCTCCAATGGGCAGGGTATGGCAGCCGCCATACCTTTGACTCGGAGAAAAAAATTGTATGCCTATATATGTTAGGCTGCCTCGCTGGTTAGTTTTGATCGCTGGCAGTTTTACGCTAAAAGGAGAGTTACCGCTGGCAGTTTTACACTAAAAGGATAGATGGGCCGATGCATCCAGCTAGTTGGGCTAGAATGAATCGAGCGCCCACGCACGAAGCACATGAACCGGTCAAGGTGTCGGGAATTCCCTATTCGCTGCTTACTGCGGCAAGTAGTCGCCGCTTTGCACAGCGCGCAGCTCACCCTGGGCCGGCCCATTTGAGTGGTTTCGTCTCGCGAGATGAACCGCAAAAAAACAATGGCGCTAGGGATCGAAGCTACGACCTCCAGTAGCGATACACACACTAGCCACCGCGACCGGCTCGTGGATCTGTAAGAAAGCAATGCTAAACTTAAAGAAACTAAGAGCGACGAAAAACCCATATGTTCCTTGTACTGTTTTTTCTTCAGTCTTATTCTGTTCTTTCTTGTTTTCTTGTTTTCTTTGTTTTTCTTTTTCAATATTTTTTACTTTTTCTTTGTAAGCTTTTCAAAAAGTTCAAATATGGTTCAGAATTTTCGAAAATGTTCTTTTTGTCAAAAATTGTTCATATTTCTGAAATAGTGTTCACATTACAAAATTTTGTTCAGAATTTCGAAAATTTTCATGCTTTCTTTGTTTGTTTGTTCTGATTTTCAAAAAAAAATTCACATTTGAAATCTTTTTAAAATTAATTCAAAAAATGTTCGAGTTTCAAATCTTGTTCGCATTTTCAAAAAATGTTCACAATTCGAAATAATGTTCGCATTGCCAAATTTTGTTCAGAGTTACAAAAAATGTTCCCTTTCTCAAAAATTGTTCACGGATCCAAAAATATGTTCGCTTTCTTCAAATTTTGTTCCAAGCTTCAAAAAAATGTTCGAGTTTCAAATCTTGTTCGCATTTTCAAAAAATGTTAACAATTCAAAACAATGTTCGCATTGCCAAATTTTGTTCAGAGTTACAAAAAATGTTCCCTTTCTCAAAAATTGTTCACAGATCCAAAAATATGTTCGCTTTCTTCAAATTTTGTTCCAAGTTTCAAAAAATGTTCGCTTTTTCTATTTTTCGTTTAAATTTTTATGAAATGTTCTTGTTTTGCAAAATTTGTTCAACATTAAAAAAAACTTTGCTGCTTTTCAAAAAAAATCAAAGGTCAAAAAATGCTCAACATTTTAAAAAAATTATTCGCTATTTTTGGAATTGTCCGCGATCAAAAGAAGATACAGGTTTTGAAAACGAACTGCGTTTTTCCTGCAAAAAAAGAATGAACTGCGTTTGAACTTCTATAAAAGTTTAGATCTGTCGTGGATTATGTTCTTATAGTATTTGCTGCTTAGTGTTGGCAAAGAACGTTTAGTGGTGCAATGGTTACCGCACGCGGGTATTAAACGGGATGTCTCGAGTTCGATTCTCTCCCTCACATTTTTGCGTTGTATTTTACGTCAGTAGCTGCTCCTTCGTGGGCCGGCCCAAACGAAGCACCCCCTGGGCGAAGCCCCTCCAGTCTGCCGCAGAATGCGGCAGATAGGAGGTCCCAAGGTGTCGAGCCAGGTCGAGAACACATGACCTAATCGAGACGCACACGCACGGGAAAATACCAAGTGCTCCTATCCTTGGAGTGATCCCCATGCTTCAACTTGAAAACATTAATTTTAAATGTCTTAAAAATTTCAGAAAAAATGTGAATGCTCACAAGGAATATGACTATAACCCCTAAAAATTTCAGACCCAAACTCGAAATATACATTGAGAAATAAAAAAGACAAATACAAATGTAAATAGTGCCTAATGTTGCTTTTGTCTTTTCATGACACTATTCATGCTAGATTTCACATTTTCGCTTCTCTATTTTCATTTAGAGTTTGGATCTGAAATTTTTAAGACTTGTAGTTACATTTCTTTTGAACATTCACAAAGTTTTTCAGAACTTTTTGAAACATTTAAAATTGATTTTTTTAAGTTGAAGTGCGGGAGCACCCCAAGGATGGGAGCATCTGATATTTTCCCGCACACGCGCATCTCCACGACTCCATCACTTCTTACTCCACCTGGCGGCCGACGCATCGAGCCCTAACTAGCGCGGCGACGCCGTTTAGCCAGGTCGCCAGGACAAGGCGGGCGACCACAACGAGGCAGCCAACGGCAGCTGGCCAGGTCGCCAGGACAAGGCGGGCGACCACAACAGGGCAGCCAACGGCAGCTGGCCAGGTCGCCAGGACGAGGCAGGCGACCGTGACGGGGCAGCCAACGGTGGCAGGCTAGGGGCCTAGAGGGCAGCGACAACAACGCTAGTGGCAGCTCCAGCCGGGACCTATGCGCCTAGCGGGTAGGGCACTGGCATTGCCTTGGTCTTCTAGCCATTGAAAGATTCATCGATATGTTTTAGGTTGTTTTCCTATTGAAATATGCCTACATTTTTATTGTATTTGATTTTTTGTTGTAATGTGTATTGACTTTTTCGATTTGTATCAAAAGAATTATTTTCTTAAGACTTCGCCATACCTTAATTTTTTTCCGTCCTCCACCTCTGGGCGTCATCGTCATCCCTCCCCCCTAGAGGCGTCTTCGTCATCCCTACACTCTGAGCAAACGACTTCGACTTCACTATAGGCGATCATCGACTCAACCAACATTGTAGCAGACGCGTGAAGCTGCATGAAGATCTGCGCTAAAACTCAGCCACCAACAACCAGACAGCGCAGCTCCGACTCTGGCGAAGAACTCTAACGGATAAAACCAGACGCGACTGGCACCACGGGAGATCACCGAACAGCCACCTGCAACTAGTCATCGTATACCATGGGGCCCCGCTGAGGGAGTCCTGGATTAAGGGGTCCTCGGATGGTCTGGCTATGTGACATGGGCTGGACTGATGGGCCGTGAAGATACAAGATAGAAGGCCTTCCCCCGTGTCCGGATGAGACTCTCCTTTACGTAAACGGCAAGTTTGGCGATCGGATGTGTGGTTTCCTTTCTCTGTAAACCGACTTTGTACAACCCTAGCCCCCTCCGGTGTCTATATAAACTGGAGGGTTTAGTCCGTAGAGGCAATCACAAGATCATACAGGCTAGGCATCTAGGGTTTAGCCATTACGATCTCGAGGTAGATCAACTCTTGTAACCCCTATACTCATCAAAGTCAATCAAGCAGGAAGTAGAGTATTACCTCCAGGCCCAAACCTAGGTAAACATCGTGTCCCCCATCTCCTGTTACCTTCGATCCTCAGACACACAGTTCGGGACCCCTTACCCGAGATCAGCCGGTTTTGACACCGACATTGGTGCTTTCATTGAGAGTTCCTCTGTGTCGACAACAAAAAGATCGATGGCATGCCTTGTCATCAATGACAAAATCGCCTCCGGGTGGCAATAGGGTGTGAAGTATGCTGAAACTGAGAACCAGCATGAGAGGCACTTGGCTTCAACCTTTGCCATGGTGTAGTGGTGCAGTTGTGAGATATCCATCCATGACCACTCCGTTGCACCTTCCTCTCCGTGCGCTTTGCTTGCTCCAGAATATCTTGTAGGGTCTTATAGGGAAACATCTCCACAAAATCTGAAATTTCATTGTTGAGACCATGCAGAAATCTTGCCATCTTTGACTCCTCATCTTCATGAATACGAGCACGAACCAGCAACAATTCCACCTCTTTATAGTACTCATCCACCGTGTGCGTACCTTGGTTGAGGCACTGCAATCTGTTTCGGAGATCTCTTTGATATTGTGAAGGAACAAACATTCGCCTCATGGCTTGTTTCATCTCTTCCCAAGTGTCAATGTGGTCACGGTCTAACAGCAACTGATTTTCCTATAGTTGATTCCACCAAGTGAGTGCATAACCAGAAAACTCAACACAACCAAGGTTGACTCTCTTGGGATCGGTGAGGTTATGGATACGAAAAATCTGATCACACTGTTCTTTCCAATCAAAATATGCATCAGGGTCTTCCTTTCCTGTGAACCTGGGGACGTGTAACTTGATTCTTGCTATGTCATCTCGACCATCTCTGTCATGACGTTCTACATGACGCCCATCATCACCATATGCAACAACATGACGGTATGGAACACCACCGTAATCATCAAGGTCATCTCCATGACCACGAGCAGCACGCTCATTATGGTCATAGTAGTGCCCACGAGGGTCGTGGCCTCGCCCTCGAAGTTGTCCTCCTCGCTGCCCTCCATGAGTAGCAGCACCACGCCCACGAGGAGTAGGCACATGTCCACCATAACTGTTGTTATCATCCTCTGAGGCACCATATCCACAACAGCATGCATGGAATTCTCATCTCCAACTTCTTGTCGAACCCTATCACCACCTGCTGGAGGACGCACGTGAAACATCCTTTCCATGGCTTGGAGTAAGTCGTTCTCGAGTTTCTGTAGCTCGACACGTGTGGCCGGGGCATCTTCCTCCCCATGGTTTTCTCCATGAACACTCGATCTAGATCATGCCATGTTAGTAAGGCCAAAAGTGGAATAGTATAATTTTGTGGAATCACACAACCTCACCTCTTACTCACCAAAGTTCTTATGAGTTCACATCAGATTGTGCTTCTCCCAGGTGTGTTAAAGCGATTGAAAGATAGGGATCAAAGAACTAGCTTTTATTTTTTTGGTTGAGCTAGGTGGGGTAAACAAAAAGGGGCTTGTGCTGAAATCAAGTTGATGCAAACCAAGAAAATGTGCGGATGGATCTGCTGGACCTTTGCACCAAGATTGAAAAATACACAACACACAAGCTTCTGAAATTTTTCTACCAAGCTGAAACTTTTGGATCTTACACAACACTTTCCTTTGTTTCCCTCTTGAATTTTTAGCACTCTTTTATTTTTCTCTTTTTCCAAAGCACAACAACCAAATATGAAAACAATTATGAAGATGAACTTGGTGCAGATCTAAAAGATGAAGAACATGCAAGGTATGCAACAACAAGTCTTGGATTTTTTGGTGGGCCTTTGGATTTCTAGGACAGAAATGTAGCATGAAAAACACTTGATCTAAAGGTATGTAGCAAGATAAACTTGGATAACAGATCCTACCGTGTCAACGAAGGCTCTGATGCCAGATGATAGGCGGGAACCTGATGAACGAGTTCACGCCCGAGGGAGGCCCGATCTTCACGTCGTAGGATCGAATCGAGAGGGATAATTAGCTGCAAGCAGCCGGGATAACTAGCTTTATACCTGCCAAGGTTAGATGCAACCCGGACGTTGGGGATGGCTGACTGAAGCTACAAGAACTCCAACCCGCTGTCCGAACAATCATAGAACCACAAACCGAGATTAATTTACACAAAACGACCGGACCCGTAGAGTACAAATTAGGGGGAACCAGAGGCTCCTTCTCACGAATCCGAATGAACTCGCAAGAGCAAAGGTAGCAAGGATCTCTCGGATCTCTCTAGCAGCCTTGCAGCATAAGCTTGTAGCATGGTTTGACCAAAGGTTCTCTAGAGGATGGGGGAAATGGGGTTTTATAGCGGGGACAACCCCCTTAGCTAGGTGCAAAAATGGTTTCAAAAGTAAGCAGGTTTGCATGGTTTTCCTGGGTGAATAAGCAGTCGATTTTGGGAGTTTTTGGAGAGCTCCTCGGAAATTCGCGAAGCCTTGATAGCCTGGACACCTTCCATGAGAATGACTAGAGCTTTTGACTCACAACTCAAAAATGATGCGAGGTTTTTGCATTGGAAAGTAAATTTGATGTAGCTTCTGGTGATGTATCTCTATGGCTCCGTCTCTCCACCATATAGGTGTGGCACAAAGAAACATTGGAGGTAAAAACTGACAGCATCAGCTTCACTTGAAACTTGTTTTCTCCAAACTTGTTCCTCCAAATCGGATGCTTCAAGAGCTCATAGATTGTTGGATTTTCTTCCATGTGATACCTAAATTCAACCAAAAACAATGGGGATGAGAGCATAGTTGTGTCATCAATGTTACAAGGTAAACTTAAGTTAGCATTCACCTGGTCACTTATTAGTTTGTAACATCCCAAATTTCCAATTTGGAATGTTATACATTAGATCATCTATGCATATCATATTTTATTTTTGCATTTTGGTTGATCCTAGAAATTCTACGCAACTCAAGGACCCACGGAGAGAGTTGGGGATTTCGTTATTTTCATAATTGAGTTTCCTCAAATTTTGAGAATAGGATCATTTGATTTTATTTATTTTATCATCAATTATTTCTATTACAAAAATATGAGAGAGGGAATAAAATGACTTTCCCAAAATAAAGAAATATTGAGGATTTAATAATAAAATCAAATAAGATTTTATTTTGGAGTTTTTCGGTGTTTTATTTGAATTTAGGAAAAATGTGCGTTTTTCAAAATTGCATTTAGGTCCCAAATAAATGTTCACCTTGTGCGGCTTGATTTTAGAAGCCCGTGAAAATTTATTTCGGAATTTTTGTAGTCCATTTAATATTTCTTTCTATTTTTCTTCCGAGCGAAATAAAAAAAACGAACCGACCTACGGGCCGTGTCCGACTAGGACTCCGGCCCGCCAGGGCTTTATAAGCCGGGGCAGCCCAGCCGCCGACCCCGCCCCCAGCCGCCCGACCCCGCGCCGTGCCGCCACCCGCCGCCTCGCCGCGCCGCCGCCCCGCCGCGCCGCCGCCTCCCCGGAGCCGCCGCCCCGCCCGAGGTTCGCCGCGCCTCGACTTCCGTGCCATCGGTTTAAAAAAATAGATCGGTTTTCGTCGGTTTATTTTTTTTCCTAGTTTCGGTTTTTTGAAATAGATCGGTTTTTCCGATTTATTTAATTTAGCGAGCGTTCGTCATTTTTTTTTCTCGAATTAAATCCACGATTTTTCTGATCGCGATTCCTGATCCGGTTTTCGATCTAGTATAACTTTTCGCTCGTTTATCGGAATCAGGCGATTTAAGCGCCTAGAGTTTCGTCTCGAAACCCTCTATCCGTTTAACCAACTTAAACCAGTTTTTGCTACTGTAAAATTTGCCCTAGATCCAGATTACTAGAACGAAGTTGTTTTCTTTCGCCGTTTGACTTTCGTTGCTTCGTTCGATTTGATTCTTTTGCCAACCGGAGTTCTTAAGTTGAACTTTCTAGTTAGATCTCTTATTTGAGTTTTACCTGTGCATTAGGGGAGTACTTATTGTATGCTTGTTTGTTTGTCTGCGATAGAATACCCGGAGTGCGCCGCCTGTTACTTCGAATCGTTAGGTTTCCCGGATCATCAGCAAGGCAAGTAACGCTTTGATCATTCCTTTTCTACTACCCAGTTTTATTGCATTAGATCAATCCTCACACATTGCATGATTAGGATTTAATCAAATTGTGGGATGGGAAGTAGTTGAGGTAGTACCTATTACCTGTTTATTTTCAAACCTTTGGGAGTTACTTCTACGTTTGCTTATTATGCCATGCTATGCTAGTAGACGTGGATTGGGTGAGTGATATCCATGACAGATGTGAGTTTTGGTAATTAATGGTTTATCTAAGGTGGCAACTTAAACACACATCTGGGTGGATTGAGGCACCTGGGTATTCCAGGACTTGCCTGTTTTCTTTTGGACCGTCACCCAGGCTCAAAGGGATCATGAGACTATTCATACTAGAAACTTCCGTGTGCAGCCACAAGCTATTATGGGCTCTAGCATAGTTGACTAAGTCGTGCGAACTCTTACAGTGGTAGACTAGCAGATGTAGGGGATGTAGGTGGTACGGTCTACCCGATCGTAAGGTGCTAGCGCTTCTGAAAGACTATGTCTCGGTCATCCATCTTCTCAAACACCATGTAGTGCGAGAAACCAAACAGAGGCGATCGAGTCTTGTGGGGAAAAGTGCGCAAACCTCTGCAGAGTGTAATAAACTAATCATGGTTAGCTGTGTCCCCGGTTATGGACATCTTGAGTATCTAGTACTTGGATTATCATGTGAATCTCAACATGTTACTCTAAATAAATTTTTTTGGGTTATGTTTAATGATGATGCTTAATTGGGATTGAGAATGCTGTCAACCATTCTCAATGTTTAACAACTACCATGATAGTTAAATAAATTTTATTTCTTTGAAGTAGGGAAAAATTGGCTTTACGCAAAACTGTAACCATAGAGCTTTCCACCAGCCAAATATGCATATAGTATAGTTGTTTCATTCCATTACTCTCTATGTGTTACCTTGCCAGCATATTCCATGTGCTGACCCGTTTCGGGCTGCAACGTTAATGTTGCAGACTTTTCAGACGACGATTAAGGAGTTTTAGGTCGTGGTTCTATACTCAGTGATGCCGTTGGAGTTGATGGACTCACTTATCTTCCAAGCCTTCCGCTGTTATCGTTATTAGATGGCCTTAAGCCATATTTATTGTAATAAGTTCTCTTCTGAGACACTCGATGTAATAAGTGTGTGATTGCTACTCTGCTATAAATCCTCTGAGTACTGGATGATTCAAGTTCAAGTTCCAGGAAGGACGTTCATGCCAGTCACTGAGCCCATAGAGTTTTCTTTTGATGCACCAACTTGGAGTCTAGGAAAGAGCATGGCAGCTCACATCGCCATGGGACACATTGGAGAAGTCTACCACAAGGATCTCAAGGATACTATCGACCAGATTTGTGGGCGCCGAGATGAACACTGGGAGATGATCAGCACCAGGAAGGATAGATCAATCGCAGCTTTTATCCAGGAGTTAAACCAGCACATTCGACGACAGGAGAACCAGATGTGCGCCGACATGGTAGATCTGAAGAAGGCTAAGACTAGAATCAAGGAACTGGAGGAAGAACTCAAGGCTACACGTGAAGATTATGAAGAAGAAATTGAAGTACCGGCGGAGAAGAATGACGACCTGATCAAGAAGATTGGAATATTTATGGGAGGCCCTACGCCAGTAGATGAAGACGAAGAACCCAAAGAGATTAGCCCGGAAGACTACATCATCATCGATGACACCGACTCGGATCCAGATAGTAGCGATGATGACTATGTTGATGAAGCTGGAGCAGATATCATGGAGTCTGCAACCAAAGAATATTTCTAGTAGACCACCTCATCAGTAGTAGTAGTCCACCATGTAAATATAATAGTCCGAGCACTTTTGCGATAGATAGATCGATTGTATGCCCTTGTTTGATTGAATGAAGTGAATTGTTTGCTTTTGCCTCATGTGCATATGGGTAGTGTTTTCTCTTTAGACCCCCTCTATTCTTACATCTCATCTTTTCTAAACCCTCAGATGCCTCCGAGACGTGACCCCGGATTTGCCTTTCCACCGGAGCTCACTCAGTTGATCCAGCAGCAGAACACATTGATGCAGTTGCTAGTCCAGAATCAAAATCAGGGGAACAACAACAACAACCCACCACCACCACCACCACCACCACCTGTTGACCACTTAGCCCGTTTTCTTAGGCTGAATCCGCCAGTGTTTTCCAGTAGCACCGAGCCGATAGTAGCAGATGATTGGCTCCTCAAGACAGCTAGGGAGTTTACCACAGCAGGATGCACAGATGCGGAGAAGGTGAAGTTTGCCGCACATCAGCTAGAAGGACCCGCAGCATCATGATGGGAGAATTTCACCGCCACTTTCCCAGTCGACACTGTCACATGGGACCAGTTTCAGCAGGCTTTTTGTACTGCACATGTTTCAGCAGGAGTTATGGCCATGAAGAAGCGTGAGTTTCGCAACTTGCGCCAAGGAGGTCGGACAGTTGGCAGTACGTGGAGGAATTTAGTAAGTTAGCACGTTATGCACCAGATGACGTCGCTACGGATGCAGCTAAGCAGGAGAAGTTTCTGGAAGGACTGAATGATGAGTTGAGCATGCAGTTGATGGTAGCCACCTTCAAAAACTACCAGGACTTGGTAGATCGTGCTCTTATGATTGAAGGGAAGCAACAGCAAATTGAGAATCGCAAGAGGAAGTATGGATAAGGAAAGTACAATTCAGGAGCTCAGCAGAAGCCATGTTTTACCCCTAGACCGGGAGGACATTTTCAGCATACCCATGGAGGAGGTAGCTCGCACAATCACAATGGCACCAAGAATGGAGATGGAAATGGAGGTAGCAACGGCCAGAATCGCACCAACCCATCAACCCCAGCCAAGAAGGACCTGATCCAAGTCACTTGCTTTAAGTGTCAGAAGACCGGACATTATGCCAATGAATGTCCTGAAGGACAAAATGGCAATGGTAGTTCTGGGAAGAAGCTGAACCCTTTCAACAGGGGGCAGGTGAACCACGTTAGCGTGGAGGAGGTTGAAACTCAGCCCGATGCAGTAATAGGTAAGTTTTGGTTAAGTCATTTACTGCACTCGTTCTTTTTGATACTAGTGCATCACATTCATACATCTCAAGGCGATTTGTGGATAAGTATAACCTATCGACCCAAGCCCTTAGGTCACCCATGTTAGTAACCTCGCCTGGAGCAGAGTATGTGGCTAGTCTATGGCGTGATCGGTTACCATTAAGGATTGGTAACTATGTTTTTCCCTCAGACCTAATAGTATTGGAATATTAAGGATTGGACGTGATATTAGGCATGGATTGGTTATCAAAGTATGAAGGGAATATTGAATGTGCTAGTAAGTCAATTTTGCTTACCACCCTAGAAGGGAGAAGGATCAAGTATGTATCCTGACATGTGCCAAGGAGGACTCAAGTAAATTGCCTAACAGGAGTTGTGCAGGAGGAAGTACCAGTGGTAAGGGATTTTCCTGAAGTATTTCCAGAGGAGTTGCCAGGCATGCCACCGGATAGAGATATTGAGTTTTTGATTGAGCTATTGCCAGGCATAGGGCCAATATCAAAGAGACCATATAGGATGCCTGCAAAGGATTTGGTGGAAATTAAGAAGTAGATTAAGGAGTTACTGGATAAAGGATATATTCGCCCAAGTTCTTTGCCTTGGGGATCGCCAGTACTACTAGTGGAGAAGAAGGATGGATCGTTAAGGATGGTTGTTGATTATCGAGGATTGAATGAAGTAACGATCAAGAACAAGTACCCACTACCAATGATCAACGATCTGTTTGATCGATTGCAAGGAGCTAAAGTATTTTCCAAGATCGATCTGCGATCAGGATACCACCAGTTGAAGATTCGAGAACAGGATATTCCTAAGACAACTTTTACCACCAGGTATGGGCTGTATGAGTATACCGTTATGTCATTTGGTCTGACTAACGCACCTGCCTATTTTATGAACATGATGAACAAAGTGTTTATGGAGTTCTTGGATAAGTTCGTCGTAGTGTTCATTGATGATATCCTGGTTTATTCAAAGAATGAAGAGGAACACGAGGAGCATTTGCGTTTGGTACTTGGAAAGCTCAGAGAACATCAATTATATGCCAAGTTCAGCAAATGTGAGTTTTGGTTGAAGGAACTAGGATTCCTCGGACACGTTATATCTGGAGAAGGTATAGCAGTTGATCCCACTAAAGTTGATACCGTGACCAAGTGGGAAGCCCCAACAACAGTTGGAGAGATCCGGAGTTTTCTTGGACTCGCAGGATACTACCGGAGATTTATTGAGAATTTCTCAAAGATTGCGAAGCCTATGACTGAGTTGTTGAAGAAAGATACCAAGTTCATATGGACAGAGGAATGTGAGGCTAGTTTCCAGGAGTTGAAGAAACGTTTGGTTACCTCACCAGTGTTGATTTTGCCAGACCAGACCAAAGATTATGAGGTGTATTGCGACGCTTCACGTCGAGGACTTGGAGCAGTGCTTATGCAGGAAGGGAGAGTTGTTTCATATGCCTCAAGACAACTGAAGCCTCATGAGTTGAATTATGCCACGCACGATTTGGAGTTAGCAGCCGTAGTGCATGCTTTGAAAACATGGAGGCATTTCCTCATTGGAAATCATTGTGAGGTGTACACGGATCATAAGAGTTTGAAGTACATTTTCACCCAGAAGGAGTTGAATCTCAGACAAAGGAGATGGTTGGAGCTTATCAAGGATTATGATATGAAATTGCATTACCACCCCAGAAAGGCTAATGTAATAGCTGACGCATTAAGCCGTAAGAGCCGTGTCAATACGTTAATGATGGGAGAAATACCCAAGGAGTTAGCAGATAATCTTCGTGAACTATGTGTGGAAATAGTTCCGAAAGGCTATGTAGCAGCATTGGAGATTCAGTCAACTTTGATGGATAGAATCAGGGAAGCTCAGAAGACCGACAAAGAGATTGCCGCTATAAAGGAGAAACTTAGCAAAGGAAAAGCTAAAGGATTTCGTGAGGATGAACACGACACCCTATGGTTTGAAGACCGTGTTTATGTGCCCAATGACCTGGAGATTAGGAAGTTGATTCTGCAAGAGGCACACGATTCACCATATTCGATTCACCCAGGAAATACCAAGATGTATTTGGATTTGAAGGATATTTTCTGGTGGACCGGAATGAAGAAGGATATTGCGGAGTATGTAGCAGTTTGTGATGTATGTCAGAGAGTAAAGGTAGAGCATCAGAAGCCAGCAGGATTGTTACAACCATTGCCGATACCTGAATGGAAGTGGGATAAGTTAGGCATGGATTTTATCACGGGATTGCCCAGGACTCGTTCAGGCTATGACTCGATTTGGGTTGTAGTTGATCGATTGACGAAAGTAGCTCATTTCATCCCAGTAAAGACCACTTACACCAGTGCTAAGTTGGCAAAGATATACATGACCAGGATCATATGTCTGCATGGAGTTCCAAGGAGTATCGTATCAGATAGAGGAACCCAGTTTACCTCAAAGTTCTGGAAGCAATTGCACGAAACTTTGGGAACCAGGCTAGAATTCAGTACAGTTTTTCATCGGTAGGAGACAGTTTACGAAGTCAGAGATAGAGCTTATCTTCGAGTATCTCCACTTCGGGGAACAAAGCGTTTTGAAGTTAAAGGGAAGTTAGCGCCACGATTTGTAGGACCATATCGAGTTTTGGAGCGTATGGGAGAAGTGGCCTACAAGTTGGAATTGCCTGAAGGATTGTCAGGAGTTCATGATGTGTTCCACGTTTCCCAATTGAAGAAATGTCACGCGGAGATGGCTGACATACCGTTGAGAGATACAGTGCCTTTGGAAACTATTCAGTTGGATAACGATTTGACCTACGAGGAGAAACCAATTAAGATTCTCGAGTTTGCCAGCCGAGTTACCCGCAGCAAGGTTATCAAGTTTTGCAAAGTTCAGTGGAGTCACCACATGGAGGATGAAGCCACCTGGGAACGAGAGGAAGATTTGCTCAAGGACCACCGTCACCTATTTTCTAGCCAACCCGAATCTCGAGGGCGAGATTCATCTTAAGGGGGGTAGGTTTGTAACATCCCAAATTTCCAATTTGGAATGTTATACATTAGATCATCTATGCATATCATATTTTATTTTTGCATTTTGGTTGATCCTAGAAATTCTACGCAACTCAAGGACCCACGGAGAGAGTTGGGGATTTCGTTATTTTCATAATTGAGTTTCCTCAAATTTTGAGAATATGATCATTTGATTTTATTTATTTTATCATCAATTATTTCTATTACAAAAATATGCGAGAGGGAATAAAATGACTTTCCCAAAATAGAGAAACATTGAGGATTTAATAATAAAATCAAATAAGATTTTATTTCGGAGTTTTTCGGTGTTTTATTTGAATTTAGGAAAAATGTGCGTTTTTAAAAATTGCATTTAGGTCCCAAATAAATGTTCATCTTGTGCGTCTTGATTTTACAAGCCCGTCAAAATTTATTTCAGAATTTTTGGAGTCCGTTTAGTATTTATTTTTATTTTTCTTCCGAGCGAAATAAAAAAAACGAACCGACCTACGGGCCATGTCCGACTAGGACTCCGGCCCGCCAGGGCTTTATAAGCCGGGGCAGCCCACCAGGGGGAAACCCTAGCCCAGCCGCCGACCCCGCCCCTAGCCGCCCGACCCCGCGCCGCGCCGCCACCCGCCGCCGCCGTCGCCAACGCTGCCGCCGCCGCCCCCCGCCGCCGCGCCGCCTCGCCGCGCCGCCGCCTCGCCGGAGCCGCCGCCCCGCCCGAGGTTCGCCGCGCCTCGACTTCCGTGCCATCATTTTTTTTAAAAAAAAATAGATCGGTTTTCGTCGGTTTTTCGTCGTTTTATTTTTTCCCTAGTTTCGGTTTTTTTAAATAGATCGTTTTTCCGATTTATTTAATTTAGCGAGCGTTCGTCATTTTATTTTTCTCGGATTAAATCCGCGATTTTTTTGATCACGATTCCTGATCCGATTTTCGATCTAGTATAACTTTTCGCTCGTTTATCGGTATCAGGCGATTCAAGCGCCTAGAGTTTCGTCTCGAAACCCTCTATCCGTTTAACCAACTTAAACCAGTTTTTGCTACTGTAAAATTTTCCCTAGATCCAGATTACTAGAACGAAGTTGTTTTCTTTCGCCGTTTGACTTTCGTTGCTTCGTTCGATTTGATTCTTTTGCCAACCGGAGTTCTTAAGTTGAACTTTCTAGTTAGATCTCTTATTTGAGTTTTACCTGTGCATTAGATGAGTACTTATTGTATGCTTGTTTGTTTGTCTGCGATAGAATACCAGGAGTGCGCCGCCTGTTACTTCGAATCGTTAGGTTCCCGGATCATCAGCAAGGCAAGTAACACTTTGATCATGCCTTTTCTACTACCCAGTTTTATTGCATTAGATCAATCCTCATACATTGCATGATTAGGATTTAATCAAATTGTGGGATGGGAAGTAGTTGATGTAGTACCTATTACCTGTTTATTTTCAAACCTTTGGGAGTTACTTCTACGTTTGCTTATTATGCCATGCTATGCTAGTAGACGTGGATTGGGTGAGTGATATCCATGACAGATGTGAGTTTTGGTAATTAATGGTTTATCTAAGGTGGCAACTTAA
Source organism: Triticum urartu (assembly GCF_003073215.2). Classification (NCBI taxonomy): domain Eukaryota; kingdom Viridiplantae; phylum Streptophyta; class Magnoliopsida; order Poales; family Poaceae; genus Triticum; species Triticum urartu. The sequence goes on along the minus strand of NC_053024.1, from coordinate 127,516,036 downwards.
ACACACATCTGGGTGGATTGAGGCACCTGGGTATTCCAGGACTTGCCTGTTTTCTTTTGGACCGCCACCCAGGCTCAAAGGGATCATGAGACTATTCATACTAGAAACTTCCGTGTGCAGCCATAAGCTATTATGGGCTCTAGCATAGTTGACTAAGTTGTGCGAACTCTTACAGTGGTGGACTAGCAGATGTAGGGGATGTAGGTGGTACGGTTTACCCGATCGTAAGGTGCTAGCGCTTCTGAAAGACTATGTCTCGGTCATCCGTCTTCTCAAACACCATGTAGTGCGAGATACCAAACGGAGGCGATCGAGTCTTGTGGGGAAAAGTGCGCAAACCTCTGCAGAGTGTAATAAACTAATCATGGTTAGCCGTGTCCCCGGTTATGGACATCCTGAGTATCTAGTACTTGGATTATCATGTGAATCTCAACATGTTACTCTAAATAAATTTTGTTGGGTTATGTTTAATGATGATGCTTAATTGGGATTGAGAATGCTGTCAACCATTCTCAATGTTTAACAACTACCATGATAGTTAAATAAATTTTATTTCTTTGAAGTAGGGAAAAATTGGCTTTACGCAAAACTGTAACCATAGAGTTTTCCACCAGCCAAATATGCATATAGTATAGCTGTTTCATTCCATTACTCTCTATCTGTTACCTTGCCAGCATATTCCATGTGCTGGCCCATTTCGGGCTGCAACGTTAATGTTGCAGACTTTTCAGACGATGATTAAGGAGTTTTAGGTCGTGGTTCTATACTCAGTGATGCCGTTGGAGTTGATGGACTCACTTATCTTCCAAGCCTTCCGCTGTTATCGTTATTAGATGGCCTTAAGCCATATTTATTGTAATAAGTTCTCTTCTGAGACACTCGATGTAATAAGTGTGTGATTGCTACTCTGCTATAAATCCTCTGAGTACTGTGTGGTGTCAGCATTACTGATTCAGGGATGGCACCGGAGCATAGAGATCAGACTGTTTGAGGTCTGGTCGCTACATAGTTTGGCGCGATTTTCTATGATTGGACCTATAATAGTTGGAGACTTGTCGATGGTTGTGGTGTCCTCATCAAATTAGCAATACACGCCATGTCAGCACGCCGCCATGAACCACTGAAGCACCGCAACCGGACCGCCACCAAGGTCACCGTCACCACCATCAGAATGTTACCGCCACCGCCGTCGATGTTGCTGTCACCGCCGCCGCCACAACCGCCGCCATCAGATGTCCGTCAGATTGCAACCGCTTCCACCACCGCCGCCGATCACTAGCGACTACCAGCACCACCTGCCACACCATCACCGTCGTCCATCATGCCACCGCCAACTGGGCATGTAGGTTAGGTTAGCTATTGGGAAAGATTTATTGGTGATCTTCTGGAGCATTCATCCCCAATAACCAAAAGGTGTTTTCCTGCAAAGTATTTTCTTTTTTTAGAGAATTGCGCAAAGTTTATCTTATAGTGTGATGCATTTTCAACGCTCGTGAGATAACTTGTACTATGTGGCAATGAAGGGTGATCATCTAGGTAGATTACTGAGATGCATCATTTGTATTGCCATTAGACCTATTTTTCAAGATAACAATATCAACACTTTTTACAAAATAGCAAATTGTCAAGAACACCTTCTCCCTTTTGATACCAGCATATCCATCACAAACCAGAACACATTCAAGCTCTCTCGTTTATTGCAATCTTTTATTAACAACGCCTATTTTTATTTTAATCTTGCTAGGTACCTTAATTAGCTCCTGAAAACCTATGTTGCTAAGTATCTTAGTTATTACACTTGCAACCTATCTTAGTTATAAAGATTCTAGGTAAATTAAACACTAAAGTGCATAGATCGTTGTGTAAGTGGCATACATATGTGAGAATATTAAACTTACCTGTAGCTCCTATGAGGTATCGTCACTCATATACTTCGACACCTACTTTCTAAAGTACAACGATTTCCCACGCTTGCATATTTTAGGGACCCCTGGTCTGCGCCACGATATTTGGGTCTCTTACGCATAGAATTTGGATCCCCAATTGCAGAGTTGTGGTGGTGATGGTGGCGCCTTTCAGATGAAGAATAATGTTTTCTCGACTCCTAGCCCATCTCGTCGCTGGTAGTCTCATCGACGATGTAGATGAGGATGAGGGATCGTTTGGTCGCTTCTCTCCTGGAGTGGTGGATCCGGACGTGCCTTCGTGTTATGGCGGTGGTTTTCGAATGTGTATTCTCAAGGAGGGGGCAATGTCGCTTTGTGTGATGGTCCTATGGCTACTTTTTTGCGGGCGATGTTCGACCAACTTCGGTCTTGTTGGGGAGCTAGTAAGGTCTCGTCTCCCTGGATCTCTTTGGCTAGATCTAGGGTGGTCATTCAACCCTCTTTCTTGCCTTCTTCACCGAGACGACATGTGTTTCAAATCAATGTCATCGACGTCTTCTGTCTCTTGGCCAACGAATTTTTTACTGTTGTGTCAACAATGTTTCCCTGGCTCCGATGGTGTTTCGAAGGTCCCCAGACAACATCGAGCTTCGCTCACGGTGCACCACTGGCGAGTGCAGTAGAAAGACTACATCAATTTTCTACAAGGACCTACGCATAATTTTTAATTTGTGTAAAGATGAACTTGTAAGGGTTGGTCATTTTAATTTATGATTTTTTTCCTTTTTGCGATTGTATAAAAAGAAATTCTAGATCAACCCTACAAAGTTCCTACGAAATTCAATCAAACAATTTTTTTTATATAAGAACATAATTCAATTAAACAGAGAGGCCCCGGTCGTGTGGGGCAAGACAACGAACCCAAACCCACCCCGACCCACAGGAGGAGGACCGTGCGAGCCCGACCGGAGTGCGTCGAGCCAGAAGTCCGAACAGCATCCCGCCTTGGTCTCGCCGCCGCTGCAGCTCGCCGGCGACATCTCCGCAAGCCCCGCTACGTTCGTGCCTACACAAGCTCCAATTCCAGCCCAACCCACACCTCACGCCACCATCCCGCATTCTGTACGGTCTCGCCACAGCTGCAGGTCGCCGGCGGCAGCGGCCCGCAAACCTCGCTCCCGTCCTGCTACGCCGCCAACCCCACCGCGATGCAAACCCCACCTGTGGCCACTTTCCCCTGATTCTCACGCTCTCGCTGCTGGCGCTGAAGCAGGGGACGACGACCTATTCCACCGTGCGCCACTCCACCCAAGCCTAAAACCCTACCCGTATTGGACGCCGTGGGCGAAATGGAAGAAGGTAGAGGACCGAGAAGAGGCCAGAAAAATAGCAGAGGAGGAGGCGGTGGTGCTGTTCAGGGAGACGGTGCTGATGGCTCAAGCCATGTCAAGTTCATCAGGCCTCCTCCTGTGCCTGTCGAAGCGAAGGTAAAGTGTCGAAGATTTTTTTGCATTCTGTGAGTTGGAAGTACAGATCCTGGTACAGTCTGAAAACTTGCTTGCTGCAAAAAACTTCTGCAAATTTATTTCCACCTTAGATTTCATCTGATCGTCACTGTGGAATTCACCCGGCCACATCTGACATTATTTGTCATGCTAGATAACATCATGTCGGCTTTGCAACAAATATGAACTTATGCCACCTACTTTTCCTCTTTGGCAAACTGAAGCCCTCTAAAACAGGCCATTTTATTTATACTCAGCATCTCATACACAGAGTGAAGATAAATAGGGCTTGTGTCCTTGTGACATTCTCCTGCAAAGATACTTCTGCACCTGCAGAAAATAGAGATTTGGAAGTCAGGGTGTTAGACTGCTTGATTTTATTTGCCAACTTCTGCACCTGCATCTACTGTATGCTTAACATGAATGTATGTCTAACCATGGTTTGTCGTAACGTGCAGAACTACACGGTACTGAATCTAAATGAGCCAGCAACTGCTGCGCTAGTCAGCTATCGCTCCACTATTCGTGGGTTCCGGCTGTGGTGCTATAACACTTCTCCTGACCGTTTCTGTTTTGGTGATAAAAGACAAAGCTGCCGACTACCAGAAGGAGGACACTTCATTGTGTACATTCATTATCACTAGTAGCTGGGGCGCGCCCAGGGTGCACCTCTTGAGGCGTGGCTGTGCGCACTTTTCTTGCTGTTGGATTTATTGTCGTGTTTGTACAGCCTAAATATGATAGATGGATCATATATATAGGTGGTGGGTGCTGCTGAGGACGTTGCGTCTAGAGACGATACAGTGGCTTGGTCTTCACTGAACATTGGTGCTTGGTTGATCTGATTGTGTTGTGTGTTGCTGTCTTCTTTATATTTTGTTTCCCAGGACCCAAATCATTACTGGGAGGAATTCAGAAAGAAAAAGTTGGTGCAAACTTAGAATGCATATCTCATTTGTTTCTGACCTAGTAGAAATGTACCCATCAGAAACAGAAAGGCCAACAAAATTCTAGTCAACAGTAATTCATAAATTAGTCATCCAGCAAAATACTGTTTCCTTTAAGCCAAAAGGCAATTCAAAAGTATACAAAGAAATAATTGAGGTAGATTTAATCTCAAATGTCAATAATTATTCTTACATAAGCCAAACAGATTTTTTTTGAAGGAAAATTGTGGGCTTGCTGAAACTTATCATACTACTAAGTTACCGACTAACCCGACTAATTGAGGGGTCAGTGCAAGAGAGCTAATTTAAATAACAATGCTAATGTTTATTGCCATTCTGCCATGCAAAAACATTCTCAGCCGTTTGGGCAAATGAATGTCTGTTCAAAAGAAGGTTCTCCATCCTCGCGCATTTCTTTTCCCTCAGGATATCAAATACAACAGTCGACCCACAGGCTCGCTCATCCGCTCCCGCGAGCGGCCGGGCGAAAACCCCAGCCCGCCGCCGTAGCCCCTCTCCACCCTCGCCCCCCTCCCTCGCCGCCGCCAGGGCACGGCGCCGGGCAAAGCCCACGCGTACGTCGGCGGCGGCGGGGCCCTTCCCCTCCCCGCGAAGCGCCAGGACGGTGCGGGACGGCCGGCTTCGCGGCGGGGCATGGCCCGACGGCGGATCTCCTCGGGTCGGAGGCGATCTACGGTTGGCTGCCGGGGGAGGCTTCATCGGGCGATGGGCGGCTGTTCCGCGGCTTGCGGCGTCGAGCGGCGCATCCATGTGAGCGGATCTGGTGCGGCGCCCGGGAGATGGCGAGGTGGAGGAGGAGGGCGCCGAGGGGGGTCGCGGTAAAGGAGGAGGAGGGCGCGGGGAGGAGGGCCGGTGCGGATCTGGCCGGCGTAGGGCTGGGCAGCGGTCCGGCGGTGGCAGTGGCGCGGATCTGGCGCGCTGCCGCCACGAGGGCCCGAGTTCCGCCCCGTGCTTCTCCTGGCCTGGCGCGGAGGTGGGCGCCGCGGAGGGCGGCATCGGCACTGCACCGGGCGGCGAGTGGAGGGCGTCGAGGGAACTGATGGGCCGCACTAGATCTGGGAGGGCTGCACTTGCTGGAGCAGGGAGGCTCCAACCGTGGTAGATGCGGGATGCGGGGCCCGATCTGGCCTCTGCATACTCGCCGTGGGGAGGTGGACCATGCCTTCACGGCTTCAACAACAAGGTGCTGCGGCGGCGGCGTGAGACGACATGGACGAGCTCTGTAGGGCTTGAGCGGAGGTGTGCGATGATACGAACGAAAGTCCTGCACAACAAGAGCCGGTGCCGATGGCGCCTGAGGGTGTCATTTTCCTCCTTGGAGGCGCCACCGAGGTGTGTCGGCATCTTCCCCGGGCTTGGTTGGTAGTGTCTCCGGGCGAAAGCCTAGGTCCGGTTGGATCGGCGTGATGACGGCGTCTCCGACGTCGTTTCTCTGTTGGGAGCATCATGTTTTTGAGACACTACTTGGAGGTTCTATATGGCGCTCCTCCGGTGCTCGCTGCTGATTTTGGTGAAGCTCCAGACGCAATGTACGCCATCGCTGATAAGTCCAAGACGAAGCTTTTTCTGGGACCGACCGAGTTCCGCCATCTGCCTGCACTCTGCTTCAAGGGTGGATGGTGCGTTGACAAAGAAAGTCTTAGTTGGAGCTGCTGTTGTCTCCGGAGGATACCGGTGTTGGTCAAGTGACGCGGTGGTCACGCTTAGCCTAGGACATGCCCTTTTTGCTTTGTAGTGGTGTTGACTGTGGTGGGTAGCTCAGCAGCTAATAGGGCTGTTGTTTTTCTTTTTCTTTGATCTTCGGATCTTCATATTGTTGTTCTTCCGTTGCTTCTTGCTAAATCGAATCAAGCCAGCATTTTGCTGGATCTTTCAAAAAAAAATACAACAGTCACATTTCGGCTAGTGTCTGGCTTTGCTCCCTCCGAAGAATCAGCAAGCTGCACATTAAGGAGATTATATGAATCCACTGTTGGAAGTGATCATACATTTTTTAGAAAATAACAATGTATGGTAGGGAAAGAAGTCTAGCTAGCAACCCAGAAACTTAATAGCGACTACAGAGTATAGCAAGCATATGAATGATACTGCCTAAGATGTGTCTTTCGAAAAAACAAAAGGTGCTCGATAACTTTAAGCATATAATTAACTAAGATTTAAGCAATAGTAACCAAAGATTGTACACATTACGTTGCCCGTCAACAACAGAAGGCAAACAGATGGGAAAACAAATCATGGGAGAAATGTACAAATGGATGATATCAATCTCTAGTGCTTTATTAATTATCATAGATGAAAGCATGTGAATACCTCTTCAGGACAAGTTTTTTTAGTTGTCCTACTTCTTTTTCAATTAAAAACTGAAAGCTTACGCTGTTTTACTTCCATATCCATGGGTCCAAGCCTGCAAGGTTTAAGAGGGTGCATGGTTTAAGTCATATACCAAGTAGGCACTGCAAAAAAATGTTAAGAATTAATAAGGAGAAAGGAGCTTAATTACATGGTGCGGCATCCAGGTGCAGCCCTGAAGGCATGTGAATCAGAAAGCCCAATATCAACCTAGCGCAATGAGCCAGGCTCGGAATCAAGGGTTGCTTGCTGCCCAAATTTCTTCAGCAATGCTGTTACGAAATCAGAAGGTGTGATTCCTTCACCTGATTGGGACCTCACAGATTTTACCAAGGTGGTTGTAATGTCCAGTAGAGCCTCTGCATCCGCTATTTGCTCCCTGGGTCTCTACACTGCAGTGTGGAAGAACATCTCATTTTGTGTTTTATATATAGCATCAATGTTTCAAAGCTATAACTAGTAAAATATAGAAGATGATAGACATTTTATTATATGGTAAGGGCGTGTTCCAGTAGGAGAGGGGGATTTGGAATTTAGTTGGATAGAAATCCTTCAGATTCTGTGTAATCTTTAAAAAATCCAAAAACCCTCATCAACACACCTTCAGCAAATATTTTGACATGGCACAGTGAGCTCAAGGCATGCCAATACTCGCCCACGTTTGTCTGGAAATGCAATCTTGCAGACAAATGTCCATTCAACGAGTGCCAAGATGGAAACGTGTTCTACATGAACATGCAAGAACAATCTGCAGTCTATTTATGATGCATACTACAGAGAGATCTAAAATAAAACATGATAGAATTACAAACATGACGTGAAAGTAAACATATGATCATGCTGCACACTCTACAAGATGCGCCAATGCTACATAAACAGAGGTTCATATCATTTGCTTGATGGTTTACTTCTAGTGATGTCCCCTGGACACCTGTAACTGAATATGCAGGAAAAAGGTAAAGCTCTCCTTTAATGTCAGGTAGAAGCTCACTTACAGGAGGAAATTAACTTCTTCAATTCTTTTGCCTGTTCAATGCAGTTCCCAGCTGCTTTTGCTTTCTGAATGTAGTTCAGAATAATTTTCGTACCTGTCATTGAATTTGGCAATACAAAAAATAAATTGGATTTGCAGTTTAATATACCAAAAGATATAGTAGTTTTTACAGAAGAATATACGCCAATCTATGTAACATATTTTTTTGAAGAAGAGGCATACTTTCTTTACTAAAGATGGTCATAGCAGCCTCCTTTTTCAAGTTTAGGGCATCTCCAGCCGCGCCCCTAGGAAGGCCTCCCCAGGCGATTTTTTCGTGCCGGCGCCAAAAAAACGGCCCAGTCGCGCCCCCAGGAGCCCGATTTTCGCCGGCCTGGGCCGAAAACAGCGCCGACGGATCCAGGCCGAACCCGGCGCGCTGGGGGGCGCCCGGGGGCGCCGGGGCGAGCTGTTTTGGCGCGAAAAAGCCGCGGGCCAGCCGCGTCAGCGACACGGCGCCTCGTCTTCCCCCAACGGCCTCGGTTCCCGCGGGGAGTCAATGCCAAGGCTGCCGCCGGTCAGCCTTGCCATTGATTCCTCACGGGCGGCGCGTCACAGGACGGCGCGCCGACGCCTCCCCTCCTTCGCACGCGCACACACGGGTGCGTCGCGGCTATATAGCCGGTGGCCTGCACTCGCCTGTGCCCACACCAGCCCCGCCCCTCGCCGCCGCCCAGCCCCTCCCTCTCCCGAGCGCCGCCGCCCAGCCCCTCCCTCTCTCGAGCGCCGCCGCCCAGCCCCTCCCTCTATCTCTCTACCTCTCCCGAGTCCGTCGCCATGGCGGAACGCTTCCCCGGAGACGAGGCGGCGGCCAACGGGTTCGGCCGCCGTTCGCTCCGCGAACAGGAGTCCTTGCTCCTGTTCCAGGCGAACATCCCAGCGCTGCCAGACATGCGCGCCGGGCCGACGTGGTGGAGACTCAGCACCGGGGGAGTGTCCATTCCCCCGTTGCCCGACGCCGTGGCGAAGCCGAAGTACTTCGCCGAGAAAGTCGAGGTCGTGCGCGCCTCCCTCACCGACGCCCAACTCTCCCTCCCCCAGTACGCCGCCGACAACCACGCGGCTTGGGCGGCGTATTTCGAGCGCCGCCAGCAGCAGCGTTTGGCGTCCACCAACGGCGCGCCGGTGGTCGGCGGCCGGCAGAACAGCGAGGGGCGCCACCTGTGGTGGGGCGTCCTCGGCCGCACACTCGAGGGCGTGCTGACGTACCTCGAGGGTGGCAACGACCCGCCGTTGGCGTACCCGGCGAGGGCGGCCGCCCCGTCGCAGCACCGACGCGCCGGGCCATGGGCGCCAAGGAGGTTCGGGTCCTCCTCCTCTTCTTCCTCCTCCCGATATTCATCGCACTCCTCCGGCACTCCGGCCCTGCTCGGCGTCAAGGCCGAGCCCGCGGCGGAGACGCCGCTAGGCCGGCGCACTCGCAGCGCCGGCATCGTCATCAACGAGGGCGGCCGGCGCGCCTACTCGTCGGCTCCTCCTCCGCGCTTCGTCAAGCCAAAGACGGAGCCGGGGCTCGCGCCGGTGAAGACGGAGTCGGGGCTCGCGCCGGTGAAGGAGCCGGCCGCGCCGGTGACGACAGAGCTCGACGACGACGACGCGACCCTGGAATGGGCGCGCAGGGACTCCATAGCGATGGAGAAGGAGCGCCTGGAGAAGGCGAAGGAGCGCCAGTGCGCCGCCCTACTTCGCTTCGCGGAGCGTCGACACGGCCGCGACGAAGGCGGAGTCGTCGTCATCTACGACAGCGACGACGACGACGACGATGCGCCGCCACCAGTCCGCCATGGCGACGCCGGGCAGGGGTCCAGCAGGGGCGCCCGCGTCAAGGAGGAGAAGGCCGACGATGATGATGGCAGCGACGGCGGCGACTTCAGCCAGTTTTTTCCTTTAGATTAGTTTATGTATATGTGCTATGTAATGAAAATCCGTGAACTTCGCCGAAATGTGCCGAAATTTATCGTGTTTGGCCGAAATTTATCGTGTTTAAGCCGAACTTCGCCGAACTTATTTTATTTTAAAACGTGCCTGGGGCGGCCCTGGGGCCGGCGGCTGGGGACCAACTCGCCCCCAGGCCCAATTTTTGCGCCGGCTCACCCCCAGGCGGCGATTTTAGGCGCCCCCTGGGGGGCCAACGGCTGGAGATGCCCTTAGACCCTGTGATGCTTTCCTAACTGCCTCTCGTTTATCAACGTTGTGCCATCAACTGACAAAATTGCTTCCTTGACAACCCGCGACATCCTAAAATGGTAAGAAGAATACTGACACACAACAGGCAACAACTTTGCTGAACTAAGCATATCTGGAATTGAACCTAACATTATGTAGTGTGTTAATGAAAGGCACAATAAAAGTATAAAATGCATCACCTTTTCAAACAATTGGCCGCAGATGTCAGTATGAACATCATCAACAATTCTTAAGGAATGCAGAGACGCACTTGGAATGCCATAAAAGCTTCTGTTGCATCCTTACTCTGCTCTCCTTCAGCTACAAACCGTTGAAGGTTATGTTCCTAGCGAAAACCAATTCCTGCTCGTACAACACAAGACCAACAATGTAAAACAAGATGAAGTAAACAAAGTCAGTTGCAACAATATCAGCGCTGAGCTAATGTCTGATGATGTAGGTGTATAATGAATGATTGTGTACTAATGCATATAGGATATACATATGACAAGGAGGGGCGGACTGCGCATCTAAGAGAAAGAAAATAGTGAAGAAAATCCGGGAAAGGGGGCTGACCAGGAAGCAAATTGGGCACTCCAGGAGCTGGTACACATGTGGATGGGGTTGGAGATGAAGTTGACGACAAGAACGACCTTGACGAGGACGCCCGCCGCCACTTGGGACAACAACTCGATCTTGAGGTCGACACCAACCAGAAAGCCATCGACAACATTCTTGTCCTTGGACGGCGGCGACGAGGCGAGGCGCAACTTCTTGGGCAGCCCGACGCCCTTGACCTACAAGAACCCATCTCCGGCGGACACCCTCTGCCGAGAGGGAGACGAGAAGGCGTGGAGCTCGGCGACGTCCGCTCCATCGATCTGTCAAGGAGGGTGGACATCGATGGCGATGTGGGGGTCACGGATCTGGCTAGAGAAGCGCCTCCCCTTCCTCCTCCTCTGACATCGGTGGCGGCGGCGTCCTCCCATTTATCCTCGTCACCAGCATCCGCGCGCACGCGTTGGCGGCAGGGGCGCGGACCCGACGGCGACAGAAAGAAAGAGCATCCTTTCTGCCTGCCTCAGTGGGGAGAAAGAGAGAAGGGGAAAAGGAGGTGACGTGCGTTGGTTGGAGCGGGGCGGCCTGGCGGGCATACCTGGCGACCTATTCCTTCTGGACGAAGGAAACGAGCAGTGGTTGGGTAGCGACGAAGTCAATCGTGCGCCGCTCTCACCTCTAGCGCAACTGTCCTTCGCGGTTCGCCACGTGGATCACCCCAGATAGCCGCTTTGATGCACATCTTATTGTTTTTGATGGAAGATGGATGGCCGCCATTATTGATGGCCCCACAGGGTATCTCGATGGTTATGTTGCGCAGAGCGAAGGAAATCAAAAGAAGATCTAGGAAAACAGAATTCCGACGAGCAGTAGTATGAGTGGGAAGGAGTTGGATGAGTTACGAAAGAAGTTGCCAATTTTTATCGAGGGTGCTCAGCAGCTTCCTTGGTCAGGGGCGCACCATTTTGCTGCTACAGTGTCACTTGGCTATAGAAGCTTAGTCAAATCTTTTAATATCATGTATAGAAATGTCAACAGCATAGCTCCTCAGCCTTCAGAAACTGATGTAATAAAATCTGGAGAAGTTTTTATTGTGCACCTGTCAGAGGCGGGAAGGTCAGATCGAGTATTCATGATTGCAAAGACTAATTTTATGTGTGGTATCCTGTTTGGTACTACACTACTGACAGAAGCAAGACGTTGGTCCAAGCGAACCATCATGGCCTTGAAGATAACCGAAGATGTTACAGCAGATAAATGGGAGGGAAAGAGAGAGGAGGCAGCAACAAGGCCTGTAGACCTTAATGATACACCCTTCGAAGCAGAGCTGTGGCCTCATCTAGAAATCTTAGAAGACCTTAGATTGTTCTATAGGGAAGGCACAGTTCGCAGAAGGTTCGAGTTAGTAAATTTGCCTGTGCAACTTGGCAAAGAGGGGCCCATTGGTGATGATCTGGACGATGAGTTGACAGGGGATGATGAGCACGAGGGTTCAAAGTTCTTAATACAACCTGTCTTGCATTTTAAACGCAACAAAGGGCCGAGACCACATGGTGCCAATGGCAATAAGAAAGAGGTAGCAGAAAGTGTCAATAATGTGGAAACTGACTGTGGGCGTGCATCAAAAGAAGCTTCAAAAACCAAAAATCTTGTTAGTGATAAGCTCCCGGGAGAAGCATCTGAACAGTTACACCATTCTGTTAGGGCACTAGTTGAAGCTTTGATCATTTCAGAGGATAAAGCTGAAACAACAAAAGGGCCAGCGGCTATTATCAATCTGGGCAATAGTTGCTACGCAAGTTGCACATTACAGTATTGTCAAACTGTCCCAGAGCTGCAATTGGAGTTGGAAAGGTATCACTACCCCCTCAAATTTCCTCTTTGATTATACCTCAGATTATATAGGCTAACCATTGTCTATTATTTTTCTTTTCCAGATACCTAAAAGGTCCAAGAACTCGAATCGCCAGTCAATCAGGGCATGGTCTAATTGATGCTCTACATCAAACTATAGTACGACTTGGTAATAATGGTAGACCTATACGTCCTAACAGATTTATGAAGGTCAGCACGTCCTTGCCATTTCTTCTATTAGTTTTGTGCAAATCTGTTTTTATCTAGATCTGATGCATCAAGGTATAAATGTTTTGGTGCTTTCTCACCGTTTTTTTAGCAGATACTACGTGAAGTGTATCCAGATTTTGGAGAGATGCAAGGGCGCCATTATAGGCAACAGGTACCTTCTGTTCAACTAGTACGGTGGAGGTGGAAATATCATTAACAACATATATTAGCCATGTGTTCAATCTTTTATAACATTTTATTTACTTACTAGATGGATTCAAAGACTTCGATAGTTAGAAATATCTGCAAACCATAACCAGGCTTCTAAGATAAACTTCTCATAGCGTGAGATCTCAAACTGAGTTTGCAGGGGAGCGAACCTTTTTTCGAACTGGAAGTATGGGGAAAAATGAAAATCATAAAGAAAATACTGTGAAAATTATGGCAATAGCTATCATTAGAGAAGAAATAAATGTCAGTGTGACCGGAGAGCCTAGTGAACAGGCAGGAAGGCAACGATGCCCAGATCACCCCTTATGTTATTTATGAGAAGTTACTAACCATAAACGTTGCAGGTCTCATCAACCTGATCGGGAAGTTCTGGGGGAAACCCTAGATCTGGGTCTACCGGATCGGACGAGGTGCTATCAGTATCGTTCTCCCTCATGGGGGCATCGTTTTGGAGCGAGTGCTGGTTGGAGGGGACAAGAGGAGGAGCGGTGTTTCGTCTGCTCCATTGATGACGGCGGATCTCGGCGGCGTGGCGCAGTGGAGACTCGGCGCCTGATGAGCGGAGATGGACTCGCGCAGGAGGGTGACGCTGCCTGGCGTCATGGTGGCGTCGATGGCAGTTGGACCGGCCAAGGTTAATGCAGCAGTACAACTCTGAAGATGAATTCGTGGCAGGTGGCTGCGGCGGCCTCATACCCGGCAGGGGTCCTGGTTGAGAAACACGCCGGACTGGTGGGTGCCCATACCCGACAGGCGTCCTGGGTGGGACCTCAAGTCTTTAGATGTTTAGGTTTGGCTGCGTGGTCTGTTTGATATTAGGCCCAGACTTTCAGCGCCCCTACATCAACTGGATAGGGATAGCGACAATTGTTGCTTAGTTTGGTGGCTTTAGACTTATTGGTGTATGACTCTGTACGGTTTTGTGTCAATAATTAATAAAATGGCCGTATGCATCGTCCAGATGCAGAGGCGAGGGGTCGTCCTCTTTTTCTAAAAAAGGAAAACCACAAACTTGTTAGAGTTAGGGCATGTTCTGATTCTCTCCAGCTCTCAACTCTGCAAACTTCACACGAGAAGCTGACCCGAACGCATAAGCCGTGAGAAGCTAGATCTGAGAAGCTAAACCATCCCCTAATGTAAAAAGGAGAAGCAAGGTTGGCCCAGCTCCACCAAAATGCGAAGCGTGGAGTTCGATCAATTTACACCCAACTGCCACCGCCAAAGATACCGCTTCACCGCCTCTCCATTCGAAAAGAAAACGAGCAGCTCGAATCGTTACGCTCAGCCTCGCTCGAACGAGTACCCCTCCTAATTGGGCTAGATCCACTCGGCCCAACCTATGCCTAACAGGCCAGAGCCCTCCCAACCGGGCTGCAGCTGTGGGAGAAGCTGTGGATGGAACCGAACACTCCTGGGATCGCTATGTGAAGTTAGAAGCGAGGAGAAGAAGTTGAACATGTGGAGTTCTGTGAAGCTGGAGAGAATCAGAACAGGCTCTTAATCTTTTCATATAAAACCCTTTAACAGTGGCGGTAAGGGCAACTTCTCGCCTATGCCACGTCCAAAGATTTACTGTCGTTGGTGAAAGGAAAAAAAGATTTAATCAGCGCAGGAAATTTCGAGGCAACTTCCTCCGGTATCGAGCACAGCGCACGCAACCCACCTCTCTCGTTCTCTCCGCACACGCAACCTCTCGCACCGCACGCCAACGCAGCCGCCGCCTCTTCTCTTCCATCGTCGTCATCGCCTCGTCGGATCTGGGGAGAAAGAGAGTGTGAGTCTCCTACCTCCGCCGCGTCCGCGTCCGCATCACTCTTCCACGCCCTGGCGCCGCCGCGTCCGCCACTTCTCCTCGCCTTGTCGTCCCCGTCCCTCTCTCATAGCCGAGCTCCAGCCCTCCACCATCCCCTCCTCCTTGACCGCCTCTCCCCTCGTCTGAAGGAGCACGGGGCTGGCAGCTGCGCCTGAGCCGCCACAAGGCCGTCAGGTAGAGAAGATCTGGTGCCCACGGGCCGTTCCCGCCGCTGTCCGAGTCCGACGTCTCGAAGTTGCCAGAGTCGCCGTCGCCATACGAAGACGAGTCGGTGGGGAGATGCTGGTGTTGGGATTCGGGAGGGTCCAATCTGCAGCAAATCCTTGGGAGATATGACGGTAAGTTGTGCCACTTGATGCCAAAACTGTTTCTGCATTTCCCTCTGATGATTGTGTTCTTCTATCTCATGAAATTTAGAAATTTTAGAAGCTATTGTTTTCGAGTTAACAATTTCCTCTGTATTAATGCCACATTTCTTTTAAAAACAAAGCGAACAAATTTAATGTGAAGTCCATATCCTCTGTTTCTCTGTAGGTGTATTTTGGAATGCTCGACGGCTTGTTGGCTGCAGAAGAGCTTCCTGAGGAATACCGGAACCGATGCCAGGTACACTATTTCTCTCATTCTGATTTTGTTCTTTCCATTGACTGAAGGATTTACGCTGCCGCTGTGCCTGATTGCTCCAGGATATACTCTGTAACGACTGCGGAAAAAGGGCTTTCTCGGTTCCACTCGTTGTATCACAAATGCGCCGCCTGTGGCTCGTACAACACCAGAGTTATCAAGACCGAGGCACCAGATTGTTCCATGTCGAATTAACAGGCGAGTCGTTTTCTGTTTTCTTCTTCTACTCGATTCTTTTGGAAATTCGCCTCTACAATATATCTCGATACAGAGGAGCATTGCATATGTATAGGTACGGAGCATGGATGTCCCTTTTTGTTAGCAACGCAGTTAATAGTCAGTTTACTATAGCAAAACACTATTAATTCTATGTAGTAACAGCCATTCGCCCCGTCTCTAGGATAATGCTTTAGGATAGTGCAAGAAATGGCAGTCTGGCAGCATGAATAGAACCAAGGCCGCCTGTCACTGCGCCACCCTGCATCACCCGGGGCCTCGTTCCTCGCTCCAATTGGCCATTTTGGCTTTGCATCTCCTGCGGCTGCACAGTCCTGTCATGGCGAGTTCGTGACCAGCCGAATCGTCCGCCCGAGGCATGGGCAAGGCCCAGCAGCACCAATGCTACCAACAAAAAATGCCTCTTCTGTCCAAGCTGCATCCGACACGGACACCACTTCAACTAGAGTACCAAACCATGCAACCAGACTTGGCTATTTCCAGTGCAAAAAAGAGCCAGCAGCCCCGGCCTTGGGTCTGCTGTTGTTGTAATGTTGTTGATGGAAGCTTCTCGTGGTCAGGGTGCCGAGCAGAGACTCTCACGTCCTCAGGGGGAAGGCCTCCTTGTAGTTTTGCAGACCGGATGAGCAGACGTTTGCTAGCAGCAAGTCGACAGTCGATGTGATCTCTCCAGGCCCAGGATGCGCTAGCTTTCTGCTCTGCACCACCGGTGCACGCCATGCTGGCCAGAGTTAGGCTCGGCACGCCTGGCATTTCTCTCGATGGTCCAATCTTGTGTGGCGAACAAGTCTCAGAGCTGTGTCTGTCGAATTGACCCTCTGTTCCAGTCCAATGGTTTAGGACATGAATGAAAGAGTCAGCATGCAAGCCAAGACTGCGTTACTCTATTTGAACTATGCATTTTACGAGTACGCTGACAGGTGTAAGATAGTAAGATTTAAAATGTGTTGGCGAAAAGATTTATCACTTATCAGTAGGCTCAAACTGTACAACGACGAGGATGTGGATGAGGACGAGGTCGAGCCCCTTCCCGGCGCGATCTCCTTTTGGAGGCTATTCAACTTCGTCGATGGCCTCGACTGGGCACTCATGGCCGCTGGCACAGTCGCCGCCGCCGCCCACGATGCAGCATTCGTAGTCTACATGCACTAATGGTCCTTGAATTTTCTCGACGCTGAGCGGATTTAGTCTGCTGTACACAGTTGTAGCGACGAGCCCCTCAACCAATTTAAGCAGGTAAACTGTTGCTTCACATGCTCGTCTCTTAATTGCACGCCTGACAGGGCCTGCAACATGATATTTATTGCCTGACTCCCAAAGGTAAATTCAACAACAAATGTGTTTAGGATCCTGTAAGGAACCAGATGCCTCTCTCAATATCTATTGGATACAAGCTTTGATTACAAGCAACACCAATGGAGATACAAAGTTTGGGGATCAGGAAGAACAGAAGGAGGAGGACGAGAGGTAGGGGAAGAGAGACACCGTGCCAAAGCCGTGATCCACTGGATGACCAGAACAATGCCTACTCCCTCGTACTTGTACTCTGTAGCTTTAGTGGTTTCCTGATGGGCCAGGCCCACGTACCGGTCCAGGGGCAAACCCACATGTTGGGTAACGTAGTAATTTCAAAAAAATTCCTACGCACACGCAAGATCATGGTGATGCATAGCAACGAGAAGGTAGAGTGTTGTCTACGTACCCTCGTAGACCGGAAGCGGAAGCGTTAGCACAACGCGGTTGATGTAGTCGTACGTCTTCACGGCCCGACCGATCAAGCACTAAAACTACGGCACCTCCGAGTTCTAGAACACGTTCAGCTCGATGACGATCCCCGGACTCCGATCCAGCAAAGTGTCGGGGAAGAGTTCCGTCAGCACGACGGCGTGGTGACAATCTTGATGTTCTACCGTCGCAGGGCTTCGCCTAAGCACCACTACAATATTATCGAGGATTATGGTGGAGGGGGGCACCGCACACGGCTAAGAGAACGATCACAAAGATCAACTTGTGTCTCTATGGGGTGCCCCCTGGCCACGTATATAAAGGAGTGGAGGAGGGGAGGGGCCGGCCCTCTCTATGGCGCGCCCTAGGGGAGTCCTATTCCCACCGGGAGTAGGATTCCCCCTTTCCTAGTAGAACTAGGAGCCCTTCCAAATAGTAGGAGTAGGAGGGAAGGAAAGGGAAGGGAAAAGGAGAAGGAAGGAAGGGGGCGCCCCCTTCCCTAGTCCAATTCGGACTAGACCAAGGGGAGGGGTGCGGCCACCCTTGAGGCCCTTTTCCTCCTTTCCCGTATGGCCCAATAAGGCCCAATATGTATTCCCGTAACTCTCCGGTACTCCGAAAAATATCCGAATCACTCGGAACCTTTCCGATGTCCGAATATAGTCGTCCAATATATCGATCTTTATGTCTCGACCATTTCGAGACTCCTCGTCATGTCCCCTATCTCATCCGGGACTCCAAACTCCTTCGGTACATCAAAACTCATAATATAACTGTCATCGAAACCTTAAGCGTGCGGACCCTACGGGTTCGAGAACAATGTAGACATGACCGAAACACGTCTCCGGTCAATAAACAATAGCGGAACCTGGATGCTCATATTGGCTCCCACATATTCTATGAAGATCTTTATTGGTCAGACCGCATAACAACATACGTTGTTCCCTTTGTCATCGGTATGTTACTTGCCCGAGATTCGATCGTCGGTATCTCAATACCTAGTTCAATCTCGTTACTGGCAAGTCTCTTTACTCGTTCTGTAATACATCATCTCACAACTAACTCATTAGTTGCAATGCTTGCAAGGCTTTAGGTGATGTGCATTACCGAGAGGGCCCAGAGATACCTCTCCGACAATCGGAGTGACAAATCCTAATCTCGAAATACGCCAACCCAACAAGTACCTTCGGAGACACCTGTAGAGCACTTTTATAATAACCCAGTTACGTTGTGACGTTTGGTGGCACACAAAGTGTTCCTCTGGTAAACGGGAGTTGCATAATCTCATAGTCACAGGAACATGTATAAGTCATGAAGAAAGCAATAGCAACAAATTAAATGATCAAGTGCTATGCTAACGGAATGGGTCAAGTCAATCACATAATTCTCCTAATGATGTGATCCCGTTAACCAAATGACAACTCATGTCTATGGTTAGGAAACATAACCATCTTTAATCAACGAGCTAGTCAAGTAGAGGCATACTAGTGACACTCTGTTTGTCTATGTATTCACACATGTATTATGTTTCTGGTTAATACAATTCTAGCATGAATAATAAACATTTATCATGATATAAGGAAATATATAATAACTTTATTATTGCCTCTAGGGCATATTTCCTTTCAGTCTCCCGCTTGCACTAGAGTCAATAATCTAGTTCACATCGCCATGTGATTTAACATCAATAGTTTACATCGCCATGTGATTAACACCCATAGTTCACATCGACATGTGACCAACACTCAAAGGGTTTACTAGAGCCAATAATCTAGTTCACATCGCCATGTGATTAACACCCAAAGAGTACTGAGGTGTGATCATGTTTTGCTTGTGAGAGAATTTTAGTCAACGGGTCTGCCACATTCAGATCCGTAAGTATTTTGTAAATTTCTATGTCAACAATGCTCTGCACAGAGCTACTCTAGCTAATTTCTCCCACTTTCAATATGTATCCAGATTGAGATTTAGAATCATCTAGATCAGTGTAAAATTTGCATTGACGTAACCCTTTACGACGAACCTTTTGTCACTTCCATAATCGAGAACCATATCCTTATTCCACTAAGGATAATTTTGACCAATGTCCAGTGATCTACTCCTAGATCACTATTGTACTCCTTTCCCAAACTCAGGACAGGGTATACAATAGGTCTGGTACACAGCATGGCATACTTTATAGAACCTATGGCTGAGGCATAGGGAATGACTTTCATTCTCTCTCTATCTTCTGCCGTGGTTGGGTTTTGAGTCTTACTCAACTTCACACCTTGTAACACAGGCATGAACTTCTTCTTTGACTGTTCTATTTTGAACTACTTCAAAATCTTGTCAAGGTATGTACTCATTGAAAAACTTATCAAGCATCTTGATCTATCTCTATAGATCTTGATGCTCAATATGTAAGCAGCTTCACCGAGGTCTTTCTTTGAAAAACTCCTTTCAAATATTCCTTTATGCTTTGCAGAATAATTCTACATTATCTCCGATCAACAATATGTCTTTCACATATACTTATCAGAAATGTTGTAGTGCTCCCACTCACTTTCTTGTAAATACAGGCTTCATCGCAATTCTGTATAATACTATATGCTTGATCAACTTATCAAAGCGTATATTCCAACTCTGAGATGCTTGCACCATTCCATAGATGGATCGCTGGAGCTTGCATATTTTGTTAGTACCTTTAGGATTGACAAAACCTTCTGGTTGCATCATATACAACTCTTCTTTAATAAATCCATTAAGTAATGCAGTTTTGTTTATCCATTTGCCAGATTTCATAAAATGCGGCAATTGCTAACATGATTCGGACAGACTTAAGCATAGATATGAGTGAGAAACTCTAATCGTAGTCAACACCTTGAACTTGTTGAAAACCTTTTTGCGACAATTCTAGCTTTGTAGATAGTAACACTACTATCAGCGTCCCTCTTCCTCTTGAAGATCCATTTAATCTCAATGGCTCACCGATCATTGGGCAAGTCAATCAAAGTCCATATTTTGTTCTCATACATGGATCTCATCTCAGATTTCATGGCCTCAAGCCATTTCACGGAATCTGGGCTCATCATCGCTTACTCATAGTTCGTAGGCTCGTCATGGTCAAGTAACATGACCCCTAGAATAGGATTACCGTACCACTCTGGTGTGGATCTCACTCTGGTTTACCTACGAGGTTCGGTAGTAACTTGATCTGAAGTTACATGATCATCATCATTAGCTTCCTCACTAATTGGTGTAGTAATCATAGGAACAAATTTCTGTGATGAACTACTTTCCAATAGGGGAGCAGGTACAGTTACCTCATCAAGTTCTACTTTCCTCCCACTCACTTCTTTCGAGAGAAACTCCTTTTCTAGAAAGGATCCATTCAAAGCAACGAATATATTGCCTTCGGATCTATGATAGAAGGTGTACCCAACATTTTCTTTTGGGTATCCTATCAAGACGCACTTCTCCAATTTGGGTTAGAGCTTATCAGGTTGAAACTTTTTCACATAAGCATTGCAACCTCAAACTTTAAGAAATGGCACCTTAGGTTTCTTGCCAAACCATAGTTCATACGGTGTTGTCTCAACGGATTTAGATGGTGCCCTATTTAACGTGAATGCAGCTGTCTCTAATGCATAACCCCAAAACGATAGTGGTAGATCGGTAAGAGACATCATAGATCGCACCATATCTAATAAAGTACGGTTATGATGTTCGGACACACCATTATGCTGTGGTGTTCCAGGTGGCGTGAGTAGTGAAACTATTTCACATTGTTTTTAACTGAAGGCCAAACTCGTAACTCAAATATTTTACTTCTGCGATCATATCGTAGAAACTTTTATTTTTGTTACGATGATTCTCCACTTCACTCTGAAATTCTTTGAACTTTTCAAATGTTTCAGACTTGTGTTTCATCAAGTAGATATACTCATATCTGCTCAAATCATCTGTGAAGATCAGAAAATAATGATACCTGCCGCGAGCTTCAATATTCACCGGACCACATACATCAGTATGCATGATTTCCAAAAAATTTGTTGCTTGCTGCATTGTTCCGGAGAACGGAGTCTTAGTCATCTTGCCCATGAGGCATGGTTCGCAAGCATCAACTGATTCATAATCAAGTGATTCCAAAAGTCCATCAGCATGGAGTTTCTTCATGCGCTTTACACCAATATGATCTAAACGGCAGTGCCACAAATAAGTTGCACTATCATTATTAACTTTGCATCTTTTGGTTTCAATATTATGAATATGTGTATCACTACGATCGAGATCCAATGAACCATTTTCATTGGGTGTGTAACCATATATGTAAATAGAATAACAATTTATTCTCTTACTTAAATGAATAATCGTATTGCAATAAACATGATCAAATCATATTCATGCTCAATGCAAACACCAAATAACACTTATTTAGGTTTAACACTAATCCCGAAAGTATAGGGAGTGTGCGATGATGATCATATCAATTTTGGAACCACTTCCAACACACATCGTCACTTCACCCTTAACTAGTCTCTATTCATTCTGCAACTCCCGCTTCGATTTACTGCTCTTAGCAACTAAACCGGTATCAAATACTAAGGGGTTGCTATGAACACTAGTAAAATACACATCAATAATCTGTATATCAAATATACCTTGTTCACTTTGCCATCATTCTTATCCGCCAAATACTTGGGGCAGTTCTGCTTCCAGTGACCAGTCCCTTTGCAGTAGAAGCACTTAGTCTCAGGCTTAGGATCAGACTTGGGCTTCTTCACTTGAGCAACAACTTGCTTGCCGTTCTTCTTGAAGTTCCCCTTCTTCCCTTTGCCCTTTTCTTGAAACTAGTGGCCTTGTCTACCATCAACACTTGATATTTTTCTTGATTTCTACCTTCGTCGATTTCAGCATTACGAAGAGCTTGTGAATCGTTTCCGTTATCCCTTGCATATCATAGTTCATCACGAAGTTCTACTAACTTGGTGATGGTGACTAGAGAATTCTATCAATCACTATTTTATCTGGAAGATTAACTCCCACTTGATTCAAGCGATTGTAGTACCCAGACAATCTGAGCACATGCTCACTGCTTGAAATATTCTCCTCCATCTTTTAGGCTATAGAACTTGTTGGAGACTTCATATCTCTCAACTCGGGTATTTACTTGAAATATTAACTTCAACTCCTGGAACATCTCATATGGTCCATGACGTTCAAAACATCTTTGAAATCCCGATTCTAAGCTGTTAAGCATGGTGCACTAAACTATCAAGTAGTCATCATATTGAGCTAGCCAAATGTTCATAACGTGTGCATCTGCTCCTGCAATAGGTCAGTCACCTAGCGGTGCATCAAGGACATAATTCTTCTGTGCAGCAATGAGGATAAACCTCAGATCACGGATCCAATCCGCATCATTGCTACTAACATCTTTCAACTTAGTTTTCTCTAGGAACATATCAAAAATAAAACAGGGGATCTAAACGCGAGCTATTGATCTACAACATAGATATGCTAATACTACCAGGACTAAGTTCATGATAAATTAAAGTTCAATTAATCATATTACTTAAGAACTCCCACTTAGATAGACATCCCTCTAATCATCTAAGTGATCACGTGATCCAAATCAACTAAACCATAACCGATCATCACGTGAAATGGAGTAGCTTTCAATGATGAACATCATTATGTTGATCATATCTACTATATGATTCACGCTCGACCTTTCGGTCTCAGTGTTCCGAGGCCATATCTGCATATGCTAGGCTTGTCAAGTTTAACCTGAGTATTCTGCGTGTGCAAAACTGGCTTGCGCCCGTTGTAGATGGATGTAAAGCT
Source organism: Triticum urartu (assembly GCF_003073215.2). Classification (NCBI taxonomy): domain Eukaryota; kingdom Viridiplantae; phylum Streptophyta; class Magnoliopsida; order Poales; family Poaceae; genus Triticum; species Triticum urartu. Next base: position 127,493,048 of record NC_053024.1, on the reverse strand, counting down.
TATCACACCTGATCATCACGTGGTGTCTGGGCACGACGAACTTTGGCAACGGTGCATACTCAGGGAGAACAATTTTTATCTTGAAATTTAGTGAGAGATCATCTTATAAAGCTACCGCCGAACTAAGCAAAATAAGATGCATAAAAGATAAACATCACATGCAATCAAAATATGTGACATGATATGGCCATCATCATCTTGTGCCTTTGATCTCCATCTCCAAAACATCGTCATGATTTCCATCGTCACCAGCATGACACCATGATCTCCATCATCTTGATCTATATCAATGTGTCGTCACATGGTCGTCTCGCCAACTATTGCTCTTGCAACTATTGCTATCGCATAGCGATAAAGTAAAGCAATTATTTGGCGCTTGCATCTTATGCAATAAAGAGACAACCATAAGGCTTCTGCCAGTTGCCGATAACTTCAACAAAACATGATCATCTTATACAACAACTTTAATCTCATCATGTCTTGACCATATCACATCACAACATGCCCTGCAAAAACAAGTTAGACGTCCTCTACTTTGTTGTTGCAAGTTTTACGTGGCTGCTACGGGCTTAGCAAGAACCGTTCTTACCTACGCATCAAAACCACAACGATAGTTTGTCAAGTTGGTGCTGTTTTAACCTTCGCAAGGACCGGGCGTAGCCACACTCGGTTCAACTAAAGTTGAAGAAACTGACACCCACTAGTCACCTGTGTGCATAGCACGGCGGTAAAACCAGTCTCGCGTAAGCGTACGTGTAATGCCGGTCCGGGCCGCTTCATCCAACAATACCGCCGAACCAAAGTGTGACATGCTGGTAAGCAGTATGACTTATATCGCCCACAACTCACTTGTGTTCTACTCGTGCATATTACATCAACGCATAAAACCTAGGCTCGGATGCCACTGTTGGGTAACGTAGTGATTTAAAAAAATTTCCTACACACACGCAAGATCATGGTGATGCATAGCAACGAGAGGGGAGAGTGTTGTCTACTACCCTCGTAGACTGGAAGCGGAAGCGTTAGCACAACGCGGTTGATGTAGTCATACGTCTTCACGGTCCGACCGATCAAGCACCGAAACTACGACACCTCCGAGTTCTAGCACACGTTCAGCTCGATGACGATCCCCGGACTCCGATCCAGCAAAGTGTCGGGGAAGAGTTCCATCAGCACGACGACGTGGTGACGATCTTGATGTTCTACCGTCGCAGGGTTTCGCCTAAGCACCGCTACAATATTATCGAGGATTATGGTGGAGGGGGGCACCGCACACGGCTAAGAGAACTATCACAAAGATCAACTTGTGTCTCTATGGGGTGCCCCCTGGCCACGTATATAAAGGAGTGGAGGAGGGGAGGGCCGGCCCTCTCTATGGCGCGCCCTAGAGGAGTCCTACTCCCACCGGGAGTAGGATTCCCCCTTTCCTAGTAGAACTAGGAGCCCTTCCAAGTAGTAGGAGTAGGAGGGAAGGAAAGGGAAGGGAAAAAGGAGAAGGAAGGAAGGGGGCGCCCCCCTTCCCTAGTCCAATTCGGACCAGACCAAGGGGAGGGGTGCGGCCAACCTTGAGGCCCTTTTCCTCCTTTCCCGTATGGCGTATTCCCGTAACTCTCCGGTACTCCGAAAAATACCCGAATCATTCGGAACCTTTCCGATGTCCGAATATAGTCGTCCAATATATCGATATTTATGTCTCGACCATTTCGAGACTCCTCGTCATGTCCCCAATCTTATCCGGGACTCCGAACTCCTTCGGTACATCAAAACTAATAAACTCATAATATAACTGTCATCGAAACCTTAAGCGTGCGGACTCTACGGTTTCGAGAACAATGTAGACATGACCGAGACACGTCTCCGGTCAATAACCAATAGCAGAACCTGGATGCTCATATTGGCTCCCACATATTCTACGAAGATCAACATACGTTGTTCCCTTTGTCATCGGTATGTTACTTGCCCGAGATTCGATCGTCGGTATCTCAATACCTAGTTCAATCTCGTTACCGGCAAGTATCTTTACTCGTTCCGTAATACATCATCTCGCAACTAACTCATTAGTTGCAATGCTTGCAAGGCTTTAGGTGATGTGCATTACCGAGAGGGCCCAGAGATACCTCTCCGACAATCGGAGTGACAAATCCTAATCTCGAAATACGCCAACCCAACAAGTACCTTCGGAGACACCTGTAGAGAACCTTTATAATCACCCAGTTACATTGTGACGTTTGGTGGCACACAAAGTGTTCCTCTGGTAAACGGGAGTTGCATAATCTCATAGTCATAGGAACATGTATAAGTCATGAAGAAAGCAATAGCAACAAATTAAACGATCAAGTGTTATGATAACGGAATGGGTCAAGTAAATCACATCATTCTCCTAATGATGTGATCCTGTTAATCAAATGACAACTCATGTCTATGGTTAGGAAACATAACCATCTTTAATCAACGAGCTAGTCAAGTAGAGGCATACTAGTGACACTCTGTTTGTCTATGTATTCACACATGTATTATGTTTCCGGTTAATACAATTCTAGCATGAATAATAAACATTTATCATGATATAAAGAAATATATAATAACTTTATTATTGCCTCTAGGGAATATTTCCTTTCACCACAACCCAGTCAGGAGAGGCTCCTGACATCCCTCCCTTCTTGAAATGCGGCTTGACACTACAAGAAATATGTCAACTTATGACCTTCTGTGAGTGACCCTCGAAGAATTGGTCATAAATCTATGACCATTTTAGACCAATTGGTCAAAAGCTGTTCAGGGGGCTCCAAACCCTAAACCATTGCGACCATTTTTGTTAGAAAGGTCGTAATTTCGTTACACAAAATGGTCACAAAGCAAACAGTGCTGGTCCGCTGCCTTATTTCTAGCTGATCATGACCAATATAGATGGTCATAGGCTTGTAGATTGTGGTGGGTTGTGATGACTAGGCGCCATCTCATCAGTTTTGCCTATGTGTCATGTCCATGTGGCAGTTTTTGCCCTAGATTGTGAAGCAACCTATATTTCTATCATTCCCAAAATTCCCAAAAAAATCTCATAAATTCTTTGGGTCATATCTTCATCAAATATGTAAAAATCCTTCCTTGCCTAGTGCAAAACTAATTCAACAATATTCATTTTCCTATTATGTTCACAACAACACTTTATGAAGGAAGTGCTATTTATATATTCTTGATTGCCCTAGGAATTTTTGGGCACTCTTTCCTATCCAAATCATTACCGCATGACAAAATTCAGCTCCATTTGCCTAGCAAATCTTCCTCGGCAAATTTCCAAAGTTTTTGTCCACCTAGAAGCATTGTGAAGGAAGTATCTTTTTTATATCTCTAAATGACATGAAATTTATACAGTTCCTTCATATGCCCAAATTATCGCCCTCCTCCAAATTGCAGCTCAGTCAAATCATCTATGTGAGCCCAGGTTCAATTTATATTTTATGGCCAAATTGGCACGTTGCAAAGCAAGTGTTATATAGACCCCTCCTATTACCCTCAAACTTTTCAGGCACTCTTCCATACCCAAATCATTGCCACATGATAATATTCAGCTCAATTTTCCTAGTAAATATTTCTCGGGAAATTTTCAAATTTCTACCTCGAGAGAAGCTTTGTGAAGTAAGTACTAGCTAGGCTTACCCAAGTGATCTGAAAATTTACCAGCGCATGGCCATACCTAAGTAACTTATCTACACCAATTTTGAGCTCATTTCATTCATCCAATCTCTCTCACTAGTTTTCCCAAGTTTCTGTCCATAGAAGAGCATTGTGAAGGAAGTACTACTTTGGCATGTCCAAATGGTATCAATTTTCTACAATGCTTTCCTATGCCCAAATAACCATCCTCCAAAAAACTTCAGCTCAATCCATTCATTATTTTGAGCCCAGCTTCAACATTCATATTTTTGTCCAGCGTGGTACTTTGCAAAGCAAGTACCACCTAGGATCCTCCTTTTGAGCTAAAACTTTGTGAATACATTCTCCTTAGTAGATGATCATCCTCAGCCAAAACTCATGTCCATTGGCCATGTGCATTTCCCGTACCGCTAATCAAACACTTGGCTGCTAATTCATGTTTGAGCATCGATCGGTCTCCTCGTGAGAATCTTATATTGTAATTGTCTTCCTAGCACCAACCTGGGGAGTGCCCAACCCACTAGACATGCCTAGGCCGCCCAGAACACATGGCAACATTACGGTCACGCGGTGACCACGCGACGGGCATGCGAGTTTACGCGCTCTAGAGTTGGGGCCCTCGGCCACCGCCCAAACCTCAATGTATCGCCACCAAACCATGTATTTATGATTAAATAGGTCCTTATGTAACTATAAATGATTTTTGGAAAAAATAAATAGCAAACTATGAGGTAGCTGCAGTTCAAATTTGACCCGCTTCCAACTAAATCGGCGGAAATTTGTCTTTTTCACGAGAGGTGGATCAAATTTTTTTACACCCAACCATTTTGTCAATTGTTCATTAAATATGGCCTAGTATTTTATAAAAATGATTTGGTCCAATTTTGCAACAATTATTTGGTAGTTCCTTCATAAAAAAACCTCCTTCCGGGCACTCGAAAAATGGAAAATGGTTTTTTCGTCCAACGAAAATGAAAACTTCCTTAGGAAACATTGTTTGCCATTCCAATATGCACCCTTGTGCACAATATGAGATCATTTGAACAAACTATGCCATGAAAGTGGCCATAAGATTGATCATTTGGCTTGAAAGCCATGAATCTTCACACATGATAGCTCATTTCCGAGAACACTTTTTTAAAATAATTACCGTATTACAAGTTTATTATTTTTCCCGGAAACTTGGTCATATATAATGACACAATGCGAAGGTTTTCCAATTTTTTGAATTTTTTTTGAATTTTTTATGCCCGTTTCAAAATGCGGTCAAAACGGCGGGAATGACCGTTCCTAGCTAGTGGTCGAATCTTGGAATTTTTTTGGTGTTTCTATGATTAAATAGATACTTATGTACCTAGAAATGTTTTTTGGAAAAAATAAATAGCAAACTATGAGGCAGCTGCAGTTCAAATTTGACCCGCTTCCAGCTGAATCGGCGGAAATTTGTCTTTTTCACGAGAGGTGGATCAAAACTTTTTACACCCCAACCATTAAATATAGCCTAGTATTTTATAAAAATGATTTGGTCCAATTTTGCAATAATTATTTGGGAGGTCCTTCACAAAAAAACTCATTTTGGGCACTCGAAAAAATGGAAAATGAATTTTTCGTGCAAAGAAAATGAAAACTTCCTTAGGCAACATTGTTTGGAATTCCAAGATGCACCCTTGTGCACGATATGGGGTCATTTACACAAACTATGCCATGAATGTGGCCATAAGATTGATCATTTGGCTTGATAGCCATGAATCTTCACGCATGATAGCTCATTTCTGAGAACACTTTTTTAAAAGAATTGTCTTATTACAAGTTTATTATTTTTCCTGGAAACTTGGTCACATATAATGACACAATGCGAAGGTTTTCCAATTTTTTGAATTTTTTTGAATTTTTTATGCCCGTTTCAAAATGCGGTCAAAACGGTGGGCTTGACCGTTCCTAGCTAGTGGCTGAATCTTGGAAAACTTTTGATGTTTCTCTGATTAAATAGATACTTATGTAGCTAGAAATGATTTTTGGAAAAAATAAAGAGCAAACTATGAGGCAGTTGTAGTTCATATTTGACCCGCTTCCAACTGAATCGGCGGAAATTTGTCTTTTTCACTAGAGGTGGATAAAAACTTTTTACACCCAACTATTTGGTCAATTGTGCATTAAATATGGCCTAGTATTTTATAAAAATGATTTGGTACAATTTTGCAATAATTATTTGGTAGGTCCTTCACAAAAAAACTCATTTTGGGCACTCGAATTTTTTTGGAAAATAGCTCTTTTGTGTAATGAAAGTGAAAACTCCCTTAGGCAACATTGTTTGGAATTCCAAGATGCACCATTGTGCACAATATGAGATCATTTGAACAAACTATGCCATGAATGTGGCCAATTTATTGGTCATTTCGCTTGAAAGCCATGCAACTTCACATATGGTATCTTATTTCTAAAAGACTTTTTAAGGTATTTACAGTATTGCGAGTTAGTTATTTTTCCTGGACACTAGGTCACATATAGTGACACAATGCAAAGGCTTTCCATTTTTTGATTTTTTTGAATTCTTTATGCCAATTTCAAAACACGGTCAAAACTGCGGGCATCATCGTTCGTACCTACGGGTGGAATCTTACTAAACTCATAGTATTTCTCTAATGAAATATATACATGTGTACCTAAAAATTATTTTTGGAAAAAATAATTAGCAAATTATGAAGTAGATGTAGTTCGAATTTGACCCGATTCGTCCTAATTTGGTACAAGTTGGTTTAAATGGCTAAAAAAGCTAGAAAGGTCGAAAATGCTCCTTGGATTGGGCCAGCCCTAGTCCTTGTGTGCAGTGCAACTTTGGTGCACTGTTGCCTCTGCCTGAGGCTATAGGGCGTGTGAGGCTGCACAATTTTAATGTGGACATAAAGATGAATGACATATCACCACTTTCAAGCTAATTATTTCACACTATGATTTTTGATGATCTTCCACTGTAGTTATCTCAAGCTAATTTGCAACCAGCTGTTTACTTTCTGTACCAAGTTTCATGTTTGAGTTCTAGCATCTTAACCTCGGTACTATGGTGATTTTTGCAGGAGTTGAGTGAGTGCACAAGGATTTGGTGAGGGATCTCATCATGCAGAACTCAAAAACCAGGTAGCTTCCACGTGTTTCTTCCTTGCTTCCTTCCTTTTGTGCATGTGTTTGTTTGCCAAGCACATCTGTAGTCCTTCCTACACATGCGTGTGCGTCTTTGAGCCAGTGTCTACCACCTCGGTGGACAGTAGTACCCAAATGATGGCATATCGTAGTATGTATTAAATAGGTCTAACGTACTGGGACCAGTGCAGGTCAAATAGCCATTTACTTCTGCATAGTGAAATAATATTTACAGATCCTGTGTTGACTAGGCCTTTTCTTTCTTTATTATCTTTGTCAAGCCAATATGATAGTTGTATGATTTGTATCTATTGGTGGTAGCATATTAGCATCACTGTAAATAACTAAATATACTACTTGTTTTCTATTGCAAGTGAATGATGTCAATTTGGTTTGAAATGAATAACCAAACGGGAATGCAAAGCTACTGAGCATATATACTAATTAATAGTATGCTCTGTTCATCTTTTTATACAAATATACTAGCATTAGATATGTATTTTACACTATGTTTCTTGTCGTTCTGTGTTCAGTAGGAATGTCGTTCTGTGTTCAGTAGGAATTTGATCCAGCACAATAGCTTACTTAATTTCTTTACACTACCTTGCTGTTTGACCGCTATTTCTGATCCCTTTTGTTGTTGTACCACAACGGAGAAGCTGGGGCTTCCCTTCGTGCCTACGTACCTGGAGCAGAGCATGCGCATGGGCGGCGGCGGTGTTGGCCTCAAGAGAAGGGAGCTGGCAGGGAGGCCCGAGACATGGGGCGGGCTCTGGCTGCGGCTCGGCCAGGCCGCGCTCACCGCCACCTCCATCGCCGTCATGGTAACCTTCCTGTCTTGTTTGGGAGGTTTTTTCCTGGGCGGAGTACCGTCTACTAGTCTGTTAATCTGTGAGCGATGGATAGTTTAATCACGAGGGGCTTTGTTAATCCGTGAGTAGTCAACCAGATTATTGAGATATTTGGTTAGAGAATCTAAGTTAACCATCACTGTCCTGTGAGACATGTGCTTGAGGAAATATGTAGGTTTGGACTTGTAATGAGTGGCGATTTTAGTACAAGCGTGCTCTTGCACGGGTGAGTACTGTCCAAAACTAATGGCCGAGAGCCCCTCAAGGCCAAATTGGGCCTTCTGTAGGCCTTGTGGTGTGGGTGCATGGTGGTGTTAATTCCTAGATTCAGCTATAAATCTATCTATGAGAACCTGAGAACACTTGCTTATGAGAACCAACTGGACTTCAGATATATCCAAGTGAAGATGTACTGTTACTATGGCAGTGAATTTTATCTATGTGAGATTAGAATTTGAGTGCCATCATTCATCTTATGGTATCTTGTTCTCTGTGATAACTGTTGACTTGCAAGATACAATGTTGATTTACTATATATGCCCGCACAGCTTGTTGCATGCCCGCAAGATACAATGTTATGTTCTTCTTTTCAGCCTTGCCTGTGTACAATTTCTTCTTGATATGCTTCAGTTTTAAACTGTACAGTACATGGTAAAATGGAATTGGGATGGTTATGTTCTGGTTGTCATGAGAATATGTTACTGCTGCTTTTGTTATTTATCGCCTTCCCTGTGTACAGTTTATCCCTGGTATGCTTCCCTGTTACTACTATATCATCATGGCAAAGCTAACATCTCATTGTGCTCTTTTTCATTTCAGAAGTCAGCCTCCGGCCATGGCGGATCTGCAGACGCTGCTGGTGCAACCAAAGAGGAAGAAGGTTCTGGTGGACTACCGGCTACGGTTTGCTTCAGCTCATGCGGATAGGAGGCGGATGCCCGCACGGATCCGGCGTCTCCGACCTTGGCATCCACAAGGAGGAGCGGCGACAATTACATACCCAACCATGGGGCAGCATCAATTCATGGTTGAGCCTCCCTCTACCTCTCTCACGTTCCCTGATTTTGCTGCTGCTCTAAATTCACTTTCACTTGACTGAATCTAGTGCTATTGCTGTCAGTCCCTAGTCCCTAGTGCTACTGCTCTAAATTCACTTGCATGTTTGACTAAATTCACTTGGTATTGCACTGCTTGCCAAATTGAGTTGCTTTCTCGCTGCTAGAAGAAGTCGGTACTCCCTAGTGTTGAATCAGTATTTACATGCTTGCAAATATTGGTCTGAATCTGCGATGCTCCCTAAAGTTGACTAAATCTCATGGAGTAGATTTCATTTTACCAATTGGTCTGAATCTATTTATACGCTTTACTGAATTTTGCTTGGTGCTGTCGCTGTCGGACTCTCATGATGAATCAGTTGGACAATGCATTCTTTGCTAGTTCATTTTACCAATTCATGCTGAATTGTTGTTTAGTTGTAATTCCTTTTACTATCCCATGCACAAGTGATATTCATGTCCAGCCAAATGATATCTTGTGCTTTCCAAAGTGATATGTACCCAACTGCTTATATACGTATTTTGTTCTTAACTGTAGATTTCCTCTCATAGTAGCTCCATGCAAAATAAGGTTGAAAGGAGAAGGAGAAGGACTGAAGGAGGTCCATGTTGAAGAAGGTCGACAGAAGCAGTAGAGCTTGTAATACTGTCATTGCCATTGTATTTGTGTTGTATGATATATCCGCGTTTACCCACAAAAAATGTATTCACGTTGTAATACTGTGATTGCCATTCTGGCTACTGTTTCAAGCAGTGTATTTTTCCAGTGCTGATTTAGATATTTATTACTTATTTACTATGAAATGAAATCTAAAGAACTTGACCCTGACAACCGGGTCCTATTACTAGAAACTGACAATTGGGACCAATCTTCTGAGAAAAAGAAAAACTAAAACTCTTGGGACAAATGTAAAACAGTGGAAAATAAAATGGCAAACAATAAAATATCATACGCTGTAAAAGGCCGCATCTAGAAATAAAAAGGCCGAATTGCTGGGCCAGCCCATGTAGCTAGCAAAAATTAATAGGAAAAGTAAATATTAAAAAGGCCGAATTAATGTGCTCGGCCCATATAAACACCGAATTGGACCGGGCTGAATCTTGTGCCACATCAGATTGCCACGCTGGATGCCTACGTGGCCTGGGGAGGTTGCTAGTGACCAAAACGCCACAGTAGATGTATTTTGGTCATAAACGTCTACGACCATTCCAGAAGAAAGGTCGCTATAGTCAGTTTATGACGGTCAGCTTTTGACCTTATGTTTTTGGTCACAAAAAGGTCACAAATGGAAATTTGTGACCATTCAGTGACCAATAGTGGTGGTCACAAGTTGACATATTTCTTGTAGTGTGACCCCAAGCCGACTCCACCCAGACCCACCCCGGATCCCATTGCAGTCGATGTTGCTTGATTTGATCATAGTCACGATGGTCACCAAAGCCGGGGTGGACTTCAACGATGTAGGAGAAGTTGTTGTGGTCAATCGGAGCCCCACCGAAGAAGGCGTCGAGGAATTAGCCTTTGTCAACACAGCCATGATCGAAGTCGAGGTACTACTCATGGTCGACGGAGCCTTGTGCGGAGGTGACGGCAACGATGATGACACCCCTCCCTTCTTGAAAGTGCCCTTGGTTGTAGCAGGTATTGGACACTCGAGTCGATTGGAGTCCAGGCGGCCGATGAAGTGAAATGTCGCTGGCATGGATGAGGTAGTGCTTGTGGTCGACGGGACCTTGCTCGAAGGCGGCGGCGATAGCTATGATGTCGCTCTCTCCTTGGAATTGTTCCACACCAATGTCATTTCCATCATATTCTGTACCAATGGTAGTCCTCTTTGGTGGAAGCAGTTCTGAGTGCATGCATGTCATGCTTCCTTCTGGAAATGGGACTTGCACAAAAAGGAGAGCAGCCGTAGCAAATAAACTGGCATCTGAATAATGGAGCTTTGTTGCCAATTGTACAGTCTGAACCACAAACAGTCTAAAACTTCCCAAAGACCAGCCATGATTGACCTCAAATGATATTTGTTTAGAAAGGAAACAAGTCAACATGAAAATATGTTCTGAATTTATTTCCTGCAAGGGATCCTTGTTCCACTGCCTTTGCACTATGATACTAGCTGGACCGAAAGACAGTAATTGCCAAAACTGCACAAACTGAAGACAGACACTACTCGGAAGTGATGTACTCAGAGCACCCAATTGCTGCTTGCTATGAAGGATCTTGTCATGATAACTGAAATCTGAATCAGTTTTGCCCCGTTTCAAAAACCAAAAGCATGAGAGCCGCACTGGTAGTATCCTTATGCAATTTTCAACGAGATTGGAATACCGTTCCCATGCATTGTTAGTGTGAAAGTTGATTGAAGCACGACCACTGCCTTTAAATTCTTCTTGGCTCAAAAATTTCTAGTGCACTGACATAGGCATAATAGTTCCTTCTGATGTTTTCTCTCGCACAGATTGCCTGACCAATAGTTTCTAATCTGGTCGAAACTTGAAGCAGCAGTACTCCAAACTGATTAGTACAGCAAGTTGAATTCCAGCTCTTGGCAAACCAAATAAATGTTCAGGACTGCATCGTCCACTCCCCTTAAATTCCTCTTGATGACAAAATTGCCAAAGCACCAAGATACTCATAATCCGTACTGTTCCCAGCCTTTTTCCAGGAATAGGAATCCCCCAAACAGCAGCACAAACCAGTACGAGATGCGACCAATCTCTAGTGCTCCACAATTTTTCAAGACAAAAGCGACTAGCTAACTTACTGATGTGCATATGAATAATAAACTGATGCTCACTAAATTCCACAATTTGTAGTTCAGACCAAAGGTGTACTCCTCGAGGAGTGTCGGATGGTAACAGAAACTGAAACCTGTGCATAAGGCTGGGCCTACGATCAGATGTTTTCTTCACAAAACTGAGAGTCCATGCAACTCTCCTTTGAAATTGCTCAAAAGTGTTGTGCAGAGCATATTGGATGGTGCACTCCCTGCTATTTGTTCCAGCATAAGCAGAAGCAGGAATCATCTCACTACAACAAGTGGAAACCAAGAAAGTGAGCTTCCCAAAAAGCCATGGTTGCAACTCCACATAAGTGACAAACAAAGTCTGTAACTGAATAGGAAGATGCCATTCTAGCAACTTGATTTTCATCCTTGGCTGGTGGTCAGGTGGCCACCACACAGAGCCAATATCATCATCTGCAGCCTTGCCAAGGACTTGCATATCATAGTCAGTTGCGATCTGCACTCGAATTGGAGGCGGCCATGGTTGCTGCTTGATGCCCTGATCGACTTCGTGGATGTGGTATTCCGTTGAACGCCTTACATGCTTCAGTGCATCTGACTGATGAGCAACAGCAGGCAGCAGCGAGGAGGTCAAGAGGGCAACCGAATGCACCGATTCTACCGCGCGCGCGACCAACGAAATCTGGGAGGTATCGGCAACATCAGTGCAGTGGTTTGTGATGTCAGGGCCGTGCCTCGAGAGCGCACGAGATACATGAGTGGCAAGTTTGACATCAATGGTGATGTCTGACTGCCAGGGCGTCGTTGCCACAACCTGGTACTCCTCCTGGTCAATTGGTTCGACCATTGGAGGGGTGGCCGTGGTGTCGTTGATGTCGACCATAGGCTCAAGGAAGGTGGCAGTAGTGGCGTCACGGACCTCGTTGACGATGTCAATGGTGGCGACCTGGTGCGAGCATTCTGTCGAACATGTGATGTACACCATCTCCATGCAATCAGGGGACGCATCATGGACGATCTGGAGGACCTCCGGGGCCTTGAATGTGGAGAAGGAGACATCGGAGGAGACTGCAGTGACCGTGGCGTCGATGGTGCGGTCGGCTGCAAGCTCGACTGCTTGGTGGATGGGGTCGACCGTGGGATCAAGGTGGACGGCGGTGGCGGCGTCATGGACCTTGTCGATGCTGTCGACCATGGGCTCGAGGTGGACGGCGGTGGCGGCATCATCGACCTCATCGATGCCGTCGATGGTGTCGACCTGGGTCGAGCACTCCGTCAAACAGGTGACGGGCACCATCGCGCTGCACACCGGGGATGAATCATGGACGAGCTCGAGGACCTCCGGGGCCTTGGCGGTGGAGGAGGAGACACTGGTGGGGATTGTGAGGTCGGTGCTGGGCACGACCAGGGCCGATGGTTTTTTAGACGAGGAAGCAGCCGAGTCGAGTCGTGTGTTAGCAGCAACGAGCTCAGCAGTCATGCCCTCAATCCTGGAGATGAAGGATGCGAGATACCATATCGTCTGCTCCTTGGCGGACATGGCATCCCACTCCGGTGGTAAGTCGGCGGCCATGGCGTCGTCGCCGGTGGAACAGAGGAATCAAGTGTGGAAGAAAAAAATTGAGAAACAATTGAGGGGTGGAAGGGTGGTGGCCTAGCTCTGAATACCAGGTGTAAGGAACCAGATGTCTCTCTCAATATCTATTGGATACAAGCTTTGATTACAAGCAACACCAATGGAGATACAAAGTTTGGGGATCAGGAAGAACAGAAGGAGGAGGACGAGAGGTAGGGGAAGAGAGCCGCCGTGCCAAAGCCGTGATCCACTGGATGACCAGAACAATGCCTACTCCCTCGTACTTGTACTCTGTAGCTTTAGTGGTTTCCTGATGGGCCAGGCCCACGTACCGGTCCAGGGGCAAACCCACAACCCAGTCAGGAGAGGCTCCTGACAGATCCACTTTATTTCTGCAAGTTGAAGAGGTAAAGATATGCATGCTGTGATTTTGGTTGCCAGTGTATGTTTGTTTAACTTTTTCCAAGGTGTTCTACTCTATGGCCCACCAGGAACCGGGAAGACAGTATTAGCAAGGGCTCTCACCAGTAACATCGATGCTAACTTTTGGAGGTGTTGTTTTCACTTGATTGATGGTACTTGGTATTTTCATTATGCGAGTATTACATTACACTGACGTATTGTCTAAAATCAGATTCTGTCAAGTGCTATAATTGACAAATATATTGGAGAAAGTGCTCGTTTAATCCGGCTTTCTTTTTGCAAAGCTAATTGGTCTTAAGCTTAATTCCCTTATTATCTGTAAGACACACATGGTGGCAGATGGTTATGCATCTACTGTTGCTGAGATGCAAGCTGTGACTTGATAGTTCCCTTGACTGAGATGTTGTGCCCTCTAAATATACTCCGGTCCAACACTATCAAATTTTAAACTTCAGATCTCAGTATCAGTTTTGCCCAACAAGAAGAAATCAAACTGATCTGAATATAAGTACAAGTGCATTTCTTAGATCTTTAAACTTATATCACCATTTAGTTTATTTATGCTGCCCACAAATTTTGTTTCATCTTCTTCAAATTATTACTTCTAGCCATGCATTATCTTCATGGATTAAATCGATGCAATTGGTAGGACATGATTTAGTGAGGAACCAGTAACGACCGTGAGATCCAGCGCACGGTGCTGGAGCTTCTTAATCAGTTAGATGGATTTCATGAGCTTGGCAAGGTAAACTAACATCATCAAGTTTTTTCTTCTCTAGATGCCTTTATGCCATATATGCAAAGAAATTGATTCGGACAAAGTAATTTTCTTGCCTAAATGTGTGTGTGTGTGTGTGTGTGTGATATGACTAGCTTTGCTGGCTCCTGGGGAAAGTATAGCGGTCTCAAGATGAATTTTACACAATAAGTTTATTGTTCCTCTTTGCTGCATTGCATTGCTTCTATGAATTTTCTGGATGCTGATTTGCACAACATTTTATTTTACTCCCTTTCCTAACATTACACATTTTTTAGACAGAAAATTGGGGACTGTAGGTTTGTTCAGTCTGATTGTTGACATGCCAACGGAAGTGCCTAATTGTTTGATAAGCTTGAATTCTAATGCTTTCTTTCTTGCTGGGCTTGTTTATTTTATTTTGGAAACCCCATGATTTTATCCTAACCCAAAATTTGCTAATGTAGGATAAGAGAAATGGGAATCGAAGCCTAATTCTTTTATATTAGTACTAATGCACCGTGCATACATCTAAGTATTATTTATGTTCTTTCCGATGAACCCATGAATTGTCACATTCTCAAAACCGTTAAAATTTGATGCAACAAATATTTAATTTCTCCAGATGTTCTGGGATCTGGATGAGATTCATATTGTCTGACATAGCTCAGTTTGTGATGAAGCCAACGAACATATTAGGAAATATTTTTCAACGATGAAACCAGTTGGTGCTCTCTCTCTCTCTATCTCTCTCTCTCTTTCTCCCCCCTAGAAATGACCTACTTCTCTTCTTTAATCAGTCTAATAACTGTTTTCCCTCTTTACATGCAAGCTGTTAAACAGATGTCAAGTTTATTTTTTTGCTGATATGTGCAATCTTATGGATATGTTTATTTGGCATAATCTTCTATCCTCATTTGAAGCACCTTGGAGTTATTTGGTGATTGTGCTGCTCTGTTGGATGATCACGCGCTGGTGTTATTTTTTACTAGGTCTATGAGTGGAAAGCAGTTATCTCGAACTGTTTGGTCCCTTGTTCATTTTACTTACTTGCCTTTCCTGCCTTTTTGGCCAAGTTAGGTGTTTGAAGTCCCTTTTGCGTATGAATCTTGCCTGGTGCGACTAGAAACTGCATTCTCAAATATTCAACAAACTGTTGAAGTTATCTGTTACAAGATTCACCCATTTTGTAGTATTCATGCCCTAAGATCTAAAATAGCTCGATCATCTCCTTGTGATGTCTTCTATGTTGTTTGTTATTACTTGCGATTGTATTAAAGCAAATTTGTCATTCTCAGCCAAGATTGTCAACAAGTGTGCATTACCAAGCTGAGATTTTAGTTTCACTACCTCTTAGAAACTGTGGTGAAGGTGATGGGCTTCAAAAATTCTAAAAATAACAGAAAGATATCATAGTTTATATCATGTTTGTGCTCAGTCTGGTAATGCACACTTTGAAACCGTGATATCTTTCTGTTATATCTTTACTGTGATGGGCTTCAAAAAATTCTGCTATAACTATGGTGAATCTGCCATTTGAAATTACAGGGCCATGGACGCCAATTTGCAGTGACGAAGTTTATATCATGTTTGTGCTCAGTCTGTTATTTCCCTTTATCAAACACATGGATCTACAGCACACGAATGGCAAGTTTGGATTCACAGGGTTTGCGGCATCCGCACTTTAACTTCTTGCTGGATTTGGTGGGCAACGATGTCATTTGATGTAGAACTGAGCTTGAACGCCGATGCTGCCTCTGCCTGCTCAAGACACTAGCAAAGTCGTGTGGCCGAAGGCAGTCCCAACGGGTGGCTGCACTACGACAGGCGGGAATGGCGATGACCGGTACATCTTCCGCGGCTACCGTGAGAGGTTGTGGGATGCGTCGAGGGCTCTACTGCGATGGCGATCTGATGATGAAGCAGACGAGGAGCTGCTCGAGCAGGCGATGATGAAGGCGAGCATCGGCACGATGGGGTTGGCGGAGCGTGCAGATGAAGCTGCAACGGCAAGTCTCGTGGCTGAAATACAACGACATAGAGTGGAGCATCTGGTAGATACATCGTCTTTAGATTGCTTGTTTATTTGCTGAGTTTGATTCACTTTTGGACAACCATCGCATGTAATGCATCTTCTAACCAGGTATATAACCTGCTGCCACCCCCTAAGATTAATATACTTCCACCTCTAATGGATTTTGCCTGTATTACTATCATTAATTCAAGTATGTGTCCACTGTACATGCATGTGTTGTACAATAAGAGCTAAAAATCAGTGGAAACTGCGGTTGCCTATCTGGAAACGCACAGATGTGCACTTTTCTCTTCAACATCTGTAGCTTATCTACGTCGGTTGTGCTTCTCTGGATCAAATAAGCACGTTCGGAACTATGAAAGCTAGACTTGCACGCACAGGTACGGCCAGGAGGCGCGCCCTGGGCGCGCCCCAACCTCTAGTACGTACCAAAGAGTGCATGCATGGAAGCATGTGAGAAGATGCAGCAAGTGCATGACAACACTTCCATGCATGACAGCAAGAGCAGCAGCTTCCAGGAAAGTCAAAATTGTGTAGTGGGGCTAGCCAGAGTAGAAGCAAATTGTGTTTAGCTAAGTGTTGGCCGGTGAAAGGGCTGTGAGCTGTAAAGGATAGCTGATAAATGAGTTGTACTACTAGCTAGGCATGAGCTGTTAGCAAGGTCTGTTACCATAGCACAGACCTACAAGCCTCTATATAAGGAGAGGCACCCCATATGGAGAGAAGCCAGTAGAAAGCCAAGATGTAGTAGAAAGCTGTTGACACTCAAAAGTGTCACAATCATAAAAGTTGCTTTAATCTATGTCAAGATTAATTCAAACCTATGATTGGAAGTCATCATGATATGGCTTTCTTTGAGAAGATCAAGATGGATATGAAAGTGGTCTAAAACGGAGTCCGGATGCAAAAGTTATGACAAGTTCAGAGATGCTCATGGTGACATCAGATTAAACAAGGGCTTGAAACCCAATTAAGATGACTCCAAATGGAAAAAGTTTCAACATGAAAGTTGTGCGTCTCGTCGAAACAGATGATTTTGATATAAAAATCGTCTTAATCCGAGGTCGTATGCAAAAGTTACAGTCAGTACAAGGCGCTGTTGCACTAGATGGCCGGACACTCCGGGGACAACCATCCAGGTTTTGATTTTCTCTCTGGATGACCGGACACTCCGGGTATGTTAGTCCGGGTTTTGAATTTGGCTGCTGCAGACTTCGTAAAACAGCCGAAAACCCCCTCAAGATGGCCTCAGATCAAAAAACGTTCAGCATGAAAGTTGTTCGTCTCGTCGAAACGGTCAAGATTGCTTTTGGGCTCGTTTCCATCTGAGATCGTTTACTCCCCCGAACATGGCCCACAATGTGCAGCCAGATTTTACCGAACAGTTTTGGGAAGTTTGGACCAAACAAATCCGAATTGGACTAGGGTTTTGGACGTGAATTGAAGCCTTTTCCTTGCACGGGAAGTCCAGCCGCCTCTTATATACTCAAGGGGTCATGGCCGATTGAACAACACACAATCGATCAAATCATCTACCACTTTTTATCTTTTATCTTTTCTCCTAACCCTAGTTCTTCTTGTTCCTCGTTATTCGTCTGTTCTTCTTGTTGCAGGGCGGTGAACCTCGAGGCCCTAGGGGCGATCAGGTCGACCTAGGGCAGCCCATAGCCGCCGCGCGCCCTGACGGGGTCCCTCCCGGGCGTGTGGGGTTTCGGGTCCTCAAAAGCACCCGCTGGATTGTCTTGCGTACCGCGCTTCCGGACGGGTCTCCTTCGACGCGAGCTGCGGTGCATCACCCTCGGCGTTGGAGGTACACGGTGACGTGTTCGTGTGCGAACACACTTTTGGGCGACTCCGCTGGGGACGAAGCTTTGAACGGTCTCCAGCCCGTTCTTGCTACGAAGAGAGCGTCATCTAGGGTTTGCAATCTACAAAGGTAATGTGAATACCCAATTCACTTATGTAGATGCAAATAATGCATATGTTGTTGCTAGATCGTTTAATCAACATAATGTGTTGGCTAGCCCTAGTTTTATCAATCAAACATCTAGTTATGCGCAACAGCCGATTCAGAATAATCTTCATGCTTCAACTTCATATAATTTTAGCAACATGCAACATATGTATTCCAACTCCCATGCATCGGCAGCCCCAGAAATTTATATGCCGATGAACAACATGATGAGTTCGGTTAATCAAGTTGAAACACCTCATGTAGGAACTTTCAATAGCATGCAACAAAGTGTTTCACCTTTTTATTCATCGGCAACTAATTTGCAACATGTTAATCTGAACATGCCGGTGGATAGGGGAATTGGCCATGGTACTACTAGTTATTCAGCCAATTGCCATCAACAATCATATGCTACACCTCATGCTTCTAATTTTTGGGCACCATATGCAACTGAAGGTATTCATAATTCGGCTTCGCACCTTCTTGCTAATGAACGAATAAGTGAAAATTCTATAGGATCACATGTGTGTTCACCTACTACTGTAACATATCATGTTCCCCCTACACAATTACAGAATTTCGGCAACATCTCATTGCCGAAAGAGTCTAAGAGCATCGGGGGGCAATCATATCCAGACTGGGTAGTTGAGAACAAGCTTACATTCTCTTGGGATTTGTGCAACTCCATTCGAAAGGAACTAATAGAAGGCAGGAAGCCTCATGATTTTGCTGCAGTAAAAGCTAGAGTTGTGCAAATGATGCAGTCGCCCAGTGTTGTACCATCCAGTGCACCCCCTAAACAATTGCAAAGTTTCGGCACCTCATTGCCGGAAAAGTCTGAAAGTATTGGGGGGCAATCTCATGAGGAGTGGATGGAAATTGAGATGAAAAAGTTTAAAGCTCGCCAAGCTTAGATGTGGGCTAAAATTAGACAAGAGCGAGAAGCCTTGCAAATTAAAAAAGATAAAGTTATTGATTCATGTAACAAAGAAAATTCGGTTATTGGAAAAGCCGAATCAAGTAGTATATATTCTGAGTCCATCAAATCTAAAGAGGCAAGCATTATTGAGAAAGGGCATGGAAAGCCTAGCAAAACAACCATGCTTGATTTTTTTGAAATTAATGGAACCTACTTCCTGCCCTATTAGTTTCGTGCCATAGAAATTGACGAGCTTCAAGGACAAGAACAAGTAGCCGAACAAAGTTTGGTTGAAAAAGATCTTCAAACTAATGATGCACGGAATCAAGAAAAAGATGATGAAGAGGCATTGGGGAGCCATCCTAAGGCGGATCAAGATATTGTTCAAGTCACACCACCATCATGCTCTCCCAACATATTTGAAGAGGTATGTTTAGCAAGTAATTTACCTATTTTCAGATTTGGTCAAAACTTTATTGTTGATGCATCTATTAGAAAAATCCTCTTAAGTAATGTTGAAAGACCAATGAAGAAGGGTAATTTACTTGTTAGCAATAAAACCATTATAGAATATATCGGTCAACCCATTGCGCCATTTATAAAGACCGATAATGACTTATTGTTGCAGCCAAAGCTTTCCATGTTGCTTTATTTAAAGTTCGTATCTACATGGGTAGCTTTGCTTGTTTCATACTTGGCTTACTCTTGGTCTCAATTGAGACATGTATGTTCTAACTACTTTGATTTCAGAAATTTAAAGCCAAGGTTAAAATCTTTTGGGAAAACCGATGCTAGTACAGTTTCTTATTTAAGGACATCGGAAAAAGAATGCAAAAGAGAATTCATAGCCGAATGGGAAGATGCCAAATCTGAACCATTCGTTTGCTTACCTCCAAAGCCGTTCGCACACCAAGATCGGCTAGAAAACAAAACGTATACCTTCAATTCAAACATGTGTGATCAAATCTTTGATTTATTGTTGAAAAATAATTACATTAGAATTCTTGATCACCATGTCAAGCCATCTATCCAAGGACGAATTTACTGTAAGTTGCATGATTCGTTCAAGCATAGTATTGAGGATTGCAACATGTTTCGTCAAATAGTTAAATCAGCCATTGATAAAGGACGATTGAAATTTGTTGAGACACCAAAAGATGACGAGTCTATTCCAATTGGTCCCGATGGTAAAAGGTTTTTGCATCGGCTGCTTCAAGCCGATCCATTTAAAGAGAAGGTAAAAACTGCAGGTGATGGATCAAGCTTTCAAGTAAAGAAGTTGTTGAAGAGCATAATGAACATAATCTTGAGGGCGAGAATTCCATCGAAGCTACTGAGGGAGTCCTGGATTAGGGGGTCTCCGGACAGCCGGACTATCTCCATTGGCCGGACTGTTAGACTATGAAGATACAAGATTGAAGACTTCGTCTCGTGTCCGGATGGGACTCTACTTGGCGTGGAAGGCAAGCTAGGCAATACGTATATGGATATCTCCTCCTTTGTAACCGACCTTGTGTAACCCTAACTGAGGGAGTCCTGGATTAGGGGGTGTTCGAATAGCCGGACTATACCTTCAGCCGGACTCCTGGACTATGAAGATACAAGATTGAAGACTCCGTCCCGTGTCCGGAAGGGACTTTCCTTGGCGTGGAAGGCAAGCTTGGCGATATAGATATGAAGATCTCCTACCATTGTAACCAACTTTGTGTAACCCTAACCCTATCCAGTGTCTATATAAACCAGAGGGTTTTAGTCCGTAGGACAACGTACACATCAACGATCATACCATAGGCTAGCTTCTAGGGTTTAGCCTCCTCGATCTCGTGGTAGATCTACTCTTGTACTATCCATATCATCAATATTAATCAAGCAGGACGTAGGGTTTTACCTCCATCGAGAGGGCCCGAACCTGGGTAAAACTTCGTGTCCCTTGTCTCCTGTTACCATCCGGCCTAGACGCACGGTTCGGGACCCCCTACCCGAGATCCGCCGGTTTTGACACCGACATTGGTGCTTTCATTGAGAGTTCCTCTGTGTCATCGCCGTCAGGCTTGATGGCTCCCATGATCATCGATAGTGATGCGGTCCAGCGTGAAACTTGTCTCCCTGGACAGATCTCTGTCTGTGGCGCTTTGCACTGCGGGCCAATTCGCTTGGCCATCTGGAGCAGATCGAAAGCTATGCCCCTGGCCGTCAGGTCAGATTTGGAAGTTTAAACTACACGGCTGACATCCGCGGGGACTTGATCTTCGACGGATTCGAGCCACTGCGGAGCGCGCCACACTACCACGATGAGTATGATCTAGCTCTGCCGCCTAACAGTGCCCTGAAGGCCGCACCCGCATCGGCTTCGACCCTTAGTTCGGAGCCAATCGCGCCGATCGAGGATGGGTGGTTGGACGCCGCCTCGGAAGCTGCAATCCTAACGGCGATCGAGCCGAACACCAGCCCCACACCCCGCGAGACTCATGATTCCAAGGAGTCGGACTCCTCTCAGGACTCCGAACCATTCGCGCCTCTGCCAATCGAATCCGATTGGGCACCGATCATGGAGTTTACTGCCGCGGACATCTTTCAGCACTCGCCCTTTGGCGATATTATAAAATCACTAAAGTCTCTCTCTTTATCAGGAGAGCCCTGGCCGGACTACGGTCAGCGAGATTGGCATGCAGACGATGAAGAAATTCAAAGCCCACCCACCACCCACTTTGTAGCCACTGTCGACGACTTAACCGACATGCTCGACTTCGACTCCGAATACATCGACGGTATGGACGCCGATGAAGGAGACGATGAAGAACCAGCGCCTATTGGGCCCTGGAACACCACCTCGTCATATGATGTATACATGGTGGACGCACCAAAAGATGACGACGAAGAGCGGAAGGACGCACCGAAGGCTTGTTCCCTCGAAAAGCGGTCAAAGCGGCGACGCAAGCGCCGCCCCAAATCCCGCCTCGACAGAAATAGCGATCACACAGACCCAGTGCTGGAGCAGGGCGAACCACTGCCGGACAACGGCAATCCGGATAATCAAACCAAACAAACAAATCCTATCAAGGATAATGGTCCGGACAACATAACGCTGGACAAACACCCGGAGCAGCAGACTGCCCGTAAAAGGCTTGTTGCCACCACGAGGAGCCTGAAAAAGCAGAAACAAAGGCTCAAGGCCGCGCAAGACACACTCCAATTCAAATGGAGTAAAATTCTTAGCACTGCAGCAAGGTACGGCGACAATTGCCCCTCCAAGAGCTACCCAAAGCGGAAGCTGCTACCCGAATTTGATGAGGAGGCCTCAGAACCCCCACAACCAAATACCAAAGCAGCCACCTGGTCGGATAGATGACCCCTCTACCCACACAGAGCGGCATACAATGCCGCTCACAATACAATACGCGACCCATCCGAGGGCTCGCACCCAAAGGACGGCGCAACAAGATCCATCTATGGACCACACAAGCGCGCCCCAGCATACAATGCAACACAACAAACATCCGAACAACGCGGTACACCCAACTACAGGGGTGCCGCACACCCCCTATGTTTCACCGATGAGGTGCTGGACCACGAATTTACAGAGGGATTCAAGCCCGTAAACATAGAGGCATACGACGGAACAACAGACCCTGGGGTCTGGATTGAGGACTACATCCTTCACATCCATATGGCTCGAGGAGATGATCTCTACGCCATCAAGTACCTACCCCTCAAGCTCAAAGGGCCAGCTCGTCACTGGCTCAAAGGCCTCCCCGAAAGCTCCATTGGAAGTTGGGAAGAGCTCGAAGACGCCTTTCGGGCAAATTTTCAAGGGACTTATGTCCGACCTCCGGATGCAGATGATTTGAGTCATATAACTCAACAGCCCGGAGAGTCAGCCCGAAAGCTTTGGAACAGGTTTCTTACTAAAAAGAACCAGATTGTCGACTGTCCGGACGCCGAAGCCTTGGCAGCTTTCAAGCATAGCGTCCGTGACAAATGGCTCGCCAGACACCTCAGCCAAAATAAGCCGAGAACGATGGCCACATTAACGAACCTCATGACCCGCTTTTGCGTGGGTGAGGACAGCTGGCTAGCCAGATGCAACACCAGCGACCCCAGTACATCTGAAGTTAGAGATGGAAACAGGAAATCACGGCGCAACAGCAATAACAAACGCCGGAATAAAGAAGACAGCACGAAGGGCACGGTAGTAAATGCCGGATTCAAAAGCTCTCGGCCAGGTTAAAAGCCGCCCCCCCTAAAGGCACCAGGGATGAACTGTCCAGCCTCAACAAAATTCTGGACCAAGTATGTCAGATCCATATTACCCCTGGTAAACCTGCTAATCATACCCACAGAGAATGTTGGGTCTTCAAGTAGTCCGGCAAGCTCAACGCCGTACACAAGGGGGAGGATACACCAAGTGAAGACGAGGACGAGCCCCCCAAGCAAGACACGGGGGAACAAAAGCAATTTCCACCAGAAGTCAAAACAGTAAACGTGTTACACGTAATCAAGGGAAAAAACAATGTGGCACTCCCAGGAAAGTATACCCAAGTGCCTATCACTACGAAGTCCTGCCACTGGTCATCTCAACCGATCACTTTCGACCATCGCGATTACTCAGCAAGTATCCGACGCGCAGGATGGGCTGCCCTGGTATTAGACCCAGTAATTGGCGGATATCACTTCACAAGGGTCTTGATGGACGGCGGCAGTAGCCTAAACCTAATATATCAGGATACAATCCGCGGGATGGGGCTAGACCCAACACAAATTCGCCATAGCAATACTACCTTTAAAGGAGTAACGCCAGGCCCAGGGGCTCGTTGTACGGGCTCCCTTCTACTACAAGTTACATTCGGCTCCCCCGATAACTTCCGTCGCGAGCATTTAACTTTCCACATCGCTCCGTTTCAAAGTGGCTATCAAGCACTGCTCGGACATGAAGCTTTCGCTCGCTTTAATGCAATACCACACTACGCCTCCCTCACACTCAAGATGCCCGGTCCACGTGGCATCATTACAGTGCACGGAAATATCAAGCGATCTCTGCGCGCCGAAGAGAGTGAGGCTGCCTTGGCCGCCGCACACTAAAAGGCGCCCGGACAAACAAAAGCATCCAATAGGTCGTCAAGACCTCAGATACTACTAATCAAGTCCGGCGCCGCTATTTATACGGAAATAAGTGGTCACACCCCTATTTGTCAATACAAGGGGCTCAGCGCGCGCAGACAAGTGGCAATTTCTTATCATCTTGAATTATACATGGTTTCTTTAAAAACTATCCTTTTGCACGACAACTTTTTCACTTAACTTCCTCTCTTTTATATATGATCATCGTGCTACACCCGTCCAGGATACGGCACAACGAAGACACAGGCGCAGACGTGCAGCAGGGACCCGCTCCAAGGATTCTTTTTAGATTAAGACCCTGCGTAAACCTTTTTTACTGTCTCTTGTTGATACATATCCACCGTTGAGAAGGATGCTGACGTCTTGGCATGTGGCCACGCCAGAACAATGCACGTACCTGGACACACGGGGCTTCTTACAAAGGCCACTATTTAGGCCCGGTTTATACCACAAAGACCGAATACCTTAGGGAGTGTTCGGCGTCACGAGTTTGGCCCTATATGCATCAGCTCCGAATCATTGTCTTTGGTCAAATGTTGGGTTTGCCCAGCTCCTATGTTTTGGTGCCTTACGTTCCGGCTTGCAGGCTAAGGTAGCACCAGGAGAACTACTGCGATTGTGCCCTGGTTCATCCGGACGAGCACCTCAGTAGAGAAAGCCGAAAACTGACTGTCATGATATAGCGTGAGACTGGTCAACCACTCGATGACCTGTGGGAATGTTAGAATTCCTCCGCCTTAACGAAGGGCCGTTTCCTGACCAGGCATGTACGCACCCCGAGATCGGGAGAGTGCGGAGCCACCAGGGGCTATCTAGTAGCCCCACTGTCAAACTCCTATGGCTAAGTGAAAGTGCTAAAGCATTATAGTCCGGTTGCCTCGCTCGCTCCGCTATCACCTCCTTAATAGGACCAAGACGTTGGGTTACGTGTGAATGCGTGTTTTTGCGAGCACCTCCGCATTATATGCGTGAGGGTTGAAGCCGACGGCTGCAATCTTTCAGGTTATACACATGTATACATAAATGGCCGCCCAGGAGGCACCATATTACTTTCAGGCAAAAGTATAAAAATAGCCTTATAAAAAGTTATAAAAGCATTTCGCTTACAGTGAGATTACATATCACTCAAACATAATATTTTTTGAGCACTGGGTCTCTATCAAACGGCACCCTCAAGAACTTCTTCAAAGTAGTGCTCGGCAGCCTTTCGACCTATAGCCGAATCCCGCGCTGCGACATTGGTAGCATCCATCTCCGCCCAACATGCCTTAACACGGCCAAAGGCCATCCGTGCGCCCTCTATGCACGCCGACCTCTTCATCGCATTAATGCGCGGCACCACATCAAGGAACTGCTGCACCAAGCTGAAATAGCTGTTCGGTTTTGACCTTTCCGGCCATAGCTGATCCACAACAAACCTCATGGAGAGTCCGGACAACCTGTTTAGTTCGGCCCATTCGGCTAATTGGTTAGTCAATGAAAGTGGACGCTCGGGAGAATGGAATTGTCTCCCAAACAGCTGGTCTACTCCACGGTCTGTCTGACCCTGGAAGTACTTGGCCGCATCGGCAGCGCTCGCCGCCAAATCCATATACACATCCTCCGAACTCCACAGCCAATCCAGAGGGGCATACAGTGGAACTCCGAATTTCCTCTGCAACATAAAGGATTTCCTAGCTACAATATCCTCGGCTTCCCGCAGCTCCTCCTTCTTTGCCCTCATAGCAGAGCGGAGATCCTTTTTTGTCGCAGCAGCCTTTTCAAGGTCCGATGCCTTCGCTTGGTTTTATTTTTCAAGAACCTGGCAACGGTCGGCGGCGGCTTTTAATTCTATAGCCATCTTGTCTCGGGTCTCGCCATGCGCGGCCTTCTCGGCTTGCAACTCTTCGGCCGCCTTCACAGCAGCCGCATTACCCAACCTCGCTTGTTCCTTGGCTCGGGCAAGTTCTCCCCGCAAGGCTTCAACAGTGGAAGCTCCATCTGCAGTCACAACATATTAAAGATACTGGCATCATGCTGCTCTTCCTGTTGTGGCGTTTACTAGATAATGACACTTACCCTGTGCCTCGTCAAGCCTTTTGTTAACAAGCTCGATGTCGGCGTCTGCCGCATCCAACTGCCGTTCTAAATGGGCAAACTCGCTAGTCCGGCTAGCCACCGGAGCTTCCATCACCTGCACATAGAGGCAGTATGGTTATTACCTGGGAATATGATACTCTGTTCGTCGTCGTTTCCGACGACAACCAGAGTCTCAGGGGCTACTATCTACACAGGGCACACCTAGCATGTGCAGGACTATCATACATTCTTTTACGTACCTCAAAGCCTGTCAATAGACTCATAAAAGCTTCATGCAATCCGCTTTCGGCGGATGATATTCTCTCCATCACCGTATTCATCAGCACACGGTGTTCATCTGAGATGGCCGCTCGCCCCACCAACTCCCTCAGAACATCCGATCGCACACTAGACAGTGCCGGACTCTTTTGTCTGCTCTCTTCGGGAGCCGGACACTGGGAGCTTCGGGGGTCAATGGGATTATCTTCTGGCCTCACCGGACTCGGAGAGGCCCTTCGCGACGACACTTCAGGGTGGCCCGCTTCCGGAGCGGAGGAGTCCAGAGGAGGCGTTTCGCTCTCCATCATCTCTGGAAGAAGATCCCCCGAAGACGAGCTCATTTGAGAGGGGCTAAAGCCCGAACTGCAAAAATATATGCGGTGGTTATCTTCTCAGAAGAAAAAGATGGCATATCTGTACTATTAAAGTATTTCGGGTCACTTACGACTCGCGGGAGAATTGATCCCCCCGCGGACTTTGTGCGGCAACGGCGCCCCCCAAGGTAGGACCCTCTGTGGGAGACTTCTTCTCCCGTTTGGAAGCTTTGGCTTCCAAATCCCCGGGCGCAGTCCTTTTCCTCTTCTGTTCGTCTTCCTTCATGGAGACGCTCGCTCCCTCGGCTAGAATGGGCAGCGTTGGGGGCCCGCGTCCGCCCGCATTATCCTCCACAGTATCTTCCTTCAAGGGCTCCGGGCAAGGTGTGATCTGGAGCATCTTTTCCAATATCGGATTTTCCAAACCCTCAGGGAGGGGGGCCGAACACCGAATCAACTTCGCCTTTGTTAGCCAGTCCTGGTCAAAGAGCGAACTCTCAGAAATAACTTCGTAACAAAGGAGAGATAGTATGTTCGGCCGGAAGATGCCTTACCTGTTCGGCGACACGGTTACTACTCAGGCCCACGTCCTCGGAGATTTCCGGACACTCCACCTGAGGTCCGAAGAATGACTTGTACATCTCCTCGTGTGTCAAGCCGAGAAAATTTTGAATGACACGTGGTCCCTCGGGATTGAACTCCCATAGGCGAAGAGGCCGGCGTTTGCAAGGCTGGACTTGACGAACCAGCATAACTTGTATTACCGCAACCAAACTAAAATCTCCATTGAAGAGATCTCGAGTGCGGCTTTGCAGTATAGGCATGTCCTTGGCTGGCCCCCGGCTCAGACCTCTGTTGATCCATGACATCAGTTGTGGTGGAGGGCCCGAGCGGAAAACAGGGGCGGCCGCCCACTTGGCACTTCTAGGAGCCGTGATGTAGAACCACTCCTGTTGCCACAATTCAGACACCTCTGGATGGAACCTTTGGGCCACGGAGCTCCCATCATCTTGCGTATTGAGGCACCTCCATACGCTGCATGTTGCCCTTCGATCATCTTCGGCTTCACTTCAAAGGTCTTGAGCCAAAGGCCAAAGTGAGGGGTAACCCGGAGGAAGGCCTCGCACACGACAATAAATGTCGTGATATGAAGAAAAGAGTCCGGAGCTAGAGCATGGAAGTCTAGCCTGTAATAAAACATCAGACCCCAGACAAAAGGATCCAGAGCAAGACCTAGACCTCGGAGGAAGTGGGAGACGAACACGACGTTATCGTTGGGTTCAGGGGTGGGAACGGCCTGCCCTCGGGGAGGCAGCCGATGCAAAATCTCGGCGGTCAGATATCTGGCCTCCCTCAACTTTTTGATGTCTGCTGCCGTAACGGAGGAAGGCACCCATTGGCCTTGAAGGCTAGATCCGGACATGACTGAAGGTTTGGAGCACCTGACCTGAACTTCGGGCGTTTGAGCTTGAGGTGGGGGAAGGATTCGATTGAGAACGGGAGGGAAAAATAAAAGCCTTGTCCCCTTTATAAAGAGGGTGAATATCAAGCGTCCTCTCCGTGTCCGCTTGGACTTGCCTATAATCTAGGAGTCCTAGAAGCGGTTGGGTTACCCACGCCCGTATTGATGAGAATCCCGGGATAAGGGGACACGATCTCTGCTTTAACAAGACGTGCCAAGGAAACCGCCTCGCATAACGCGCTGAGGTGGGATAATAAAACGACTCGGATAAAGGCTTGGCCGTGGTGTGTCACGCTACAGAATACGTCAGCAGATTAGATTGGTGTAAATATTATTCTCTCTATGGCAATATGTGGAAACTTATTTTGCAGAGCCGGACACTATCTTTGTGTTCAAAATCTTCTATGAAGTACTTGGAGGAGGAACCCGCCTTGCAATGCCGAAGACAATCTGCGTGCCGGACTCGCCGTCATTGAAGCCTGGTTCAGGGGCTACTGAGGGAGTCCTGGATTAGGGGGTGTTCGGATAGCCGGACTATACCTTCAGCCAGACTCCTGGACTATGAAGATACAAGATTGAAGACTCCGTCCCGTGTCCGGAAGGGACTTTCCTTGGCGTGGAAGGCAAGCTTGGCGATACGGATATGAAGATCTCCTACCATTGTAACCGACTTTGTGTAACCCTAACCCTATCCGGTGTCTATATAAACCGGAGGGTTTTAGTCCGTAGGACAACATACACATCAACGATCATACCATAGGCTAGCTTCTAGGGTTTAGCCTCCTCGATCTCGTGGTAGATCTACTCTTGTACTACCCATATCATCAATATTAATCAAGCAAGACGTAGGGTTTTACCTTCATCGAGAGGGCCCGAACCTGGGTAAAACTTCGTGTCCCTTGTCTCCTGTTACCATCCGGCCTAGACGCACAGTTCGGGACCCCCTACCCGAGATCCGCCGGTTTTGACACCGACACTAACCCTCTCCGGTGTCTATATAAATCGAAGGGTTTTAGTCCGTAGGACAACAATCACAACAGACAATCATACCATAGGCTAGCTTCTAGGGTTTAGCCTCTCTGATCTCGTGGTAGATCTACTCTTGTACTACCCATATCATCAAATATTAATCAAGCAGGACGTAGGGTTTTACCTCCATCAAGAGGGCCCGAACCTGGGTAAAACATCGTGTCCCCTGCCTCCTGTTACCATCCGGCCTAGACGCGCAGTTCGGGACCCCCTACCCAAGATCCGCCGGTTTTGACACCGACATTGATGCTTTCATTGAGAGTTCCTCTGTGTCATCGCCGTTAGGCTTGATGGCTCCTACTATCATCGATAGCGATGCGGTCCAGGGTGAGACTTTTCTCCCCAGACAGATCTTCGTATTCGGCGTCTTTGCACTGCGGGCTAATTCGCTTGGCCATCTGGAGCAGATTGAAAGCTACGCCCCTGGCCATCAGGTTAGATTTGGAAGTTTGAACTACACAGCCGACATCTGCGGAGACTTGATCTTCGACGGGTTCGAGCCACAGCCGGGCGCGCCGCACTGTCGCGATGGGTATGACCTAGCTCTGCTGCCGAACAGTACCCCAGAGGCCGCGCTCGCACCAGCTCCGACCCTTAGCTCGGAGCCAGTTGTGCCAATCGAGGACAGGTGGTTAGACACCGCCTCAGGGGCTGCAGTCTCAACGGCGATCGAGCCAAACACTAGCATAATCCTCTGCGCAGCTCGTGACTCCAAGGTGCCGGACTCCTTTTCTGACTCCGAACCGCCCGCGCCCCTGCCAATCAAATCCAATTGGGCGCCGATCATGGAATTCACCGCCACAGATATCTTTCAGCACTCGCCCTTTGGCGACATTCTGAATTCACTAAGGTCTCTCTCTTTGTCAGGAGAGCCCTGGCCGGATTATGGCCAACAGGATTGGGATGCGGACGATGAAGAAATTCGATGCCCACCCACCACCCACTTTGTAGCCACTGTCGATGATTTAACCAACATGCTCGACTTCGACTCTGAAGACATCGACGGTATGGACGACGATGTAGGAGACGAACATGAACCAGCACCTATAGGGCACTGGAAAGCCACCTCTTCATATGACATATACATGGTGGATACACCCAATGAAGGCAATGGCGAGATAGCGGAGGATGACCCCTCCAAGAAGCAACCCAAGCGCCGACGTCAGCGGTGCCGCTCTAAGTCCCGCCAAAGCAAAAGTGGTGATACCATCACAGGAGATAATAATACTCCGGATAGTGCCGAAGACAACAACAATCCCCTCCAGCAAGATTTAGAGCAGGAGGATGAAGGAGCCAGCTCTCCTGAGAGAGCGGCAGATGGAGAGGAGGAGGATGACAATTACATCCCCCTCCGAAGACGAGGCAAGCCTCGGCGACGATGAATTCGCCGTCCCAGAGGATCCCGTCGAACAAGAGCGCTTCAAGCGCCGGCTTATGGCCATGGCAAATAGCCTGAAGAAAAAGCAGCAGCAGCTTCAAGCTGATCAAGATCTGCTAGCTGACAAATGGACTGAAGTCCTCGCGGCCGAGGAATATAAACTCGAGCGCCCCTCCAAGAGTTACCCAAGGCGCAGGTTACTACCCCGACTGGAGGAAGAAGCGTATGATACGGCTGATCGGCCACCTCATGGCCGCGATAGAGAGGCATTCCAGCCAAAAGCTCAGCCTCCACCCCAACCCCATTCAAATAAAAAGGCATGGGGAGATACGCCAGACCTGCAAGACATATTGGAGGACAAGGCAAAGCATTCAAGATCGATCTACGGATCACGAGGGCGCACCACTCTGCGAGACGACAAACGTCACGCCGGATACAGTAAAAGCAAATCCGGCCGGGCCGAACACAGCGGGCAAGACCCATTCGAGCTGCGTCGAGATATAGCCCAATACAGAGGCGCCGCAGACCCCTTATGCTTCACAGATGAAGTAATGGAACATCAATTCCCAGAGGGTTTCAAACCTGTAAACATTGAATCATACGACGGCACAACAGATCCCGCAGTATGGATTGAGGACTTCCTCCTCCACATCCACATGGCCCGCGGTGATGACTTACATGCCATCAAATACCTCCCACTAAAGCTCAAAGGACCAGCGCGGCATTGGCTTAATAGCTTGCCAGCGGACTCCTTTAGCTGTTGGGAAGATCTGGAAGCCGCATTCCTCGACAACTTTCAGGGCACTTATGTGCGACCACCAGACGCCGATGATTTAAGCCACATAATTCAGCAGCCAGAAGAGTCGGCCAGGCAATTCTGGACTCGGTTCCTTACAAAGAAAAATCAAATCGTCGACTGTCCGGATGCGGAGGCCTTAGCGGCTTTCAAGCACAACATCCGAGACGAGTGGCTAGCCCGGAACCTTGGTCAGGAAAAGCCGAAATCTATGGCAGCTCTCACGACGCTCATGACCCGCTTTTGTGCGGGAGAAGATAGCTGGCTGGCTCGCAGTAATAACATATAAAAGAACCATGGTACCTCAGATACCAAGGACGGCAATAGCAGGTCACATCGCAACAAGCATAAGCGCCTCATTAACAGCAAAAATACTGAGGATACGACAGTTAATGCCGGATTCAAAGGCTCTAAACCCGGTCAGCGGAAAAAGCCATTCAAACAAAGTACACCGGGTCCGTCCAGCTTGGACCGTATACTCAATCGCTCGTGTCAAATACACGGCACCCCAGACAAGCCAGCCAATCACACCAACAGGGATTGTTGGATGTTCAAGCAGGCCGGCAAGTTAATTGCTGAAAACAAGGACAAGGGGCCGCATAGCGATGACGAGGAGGAACCCCGGCAGCCGCACACTGGAGGACAGAAGAGGTTTCCCCCGCAAGTGTGGATGGTGAACATGATATACGCAACCCACATCCCCTAGAGGGAGCGGAAGCGTGCGCTCAGGGATGTATACGCGTTGGAGCCAGTCACCCCAAAGTTCAACCCTTGGTCCTCCTGTCCAATCACCTTCGATCACAGGGACCACCCCACTAGTATCCGTCATGGCGGATTCGCCGCACTGGTCCTAGACCCAATCATCGACGGATTTCACCTCACTCGAGTCCTTATGGACGGCGGCAGCATCCTGAACCTGCTTTATCAGGACACAGTGCGCAAAATGGGTATAGACCCCTCAAGGATCAAACCCACAAAAACGACCTTCAAGGGCGTCATTCCAGGCATAGAGGCCCATTGCACAGGCTCAATTACACTGGAAGTGGTCTTCGGATCCCCGGATAACTTCCGAAGCGAAGAATTAATCTTCGATATAGTCCCGTTCCGCAGTGGTTATCAAGCGCTGCTCGGGCGAACCGCATTTGCTAGATTCAATGCGGTACCGCATTATGCATACCTCAAGCTCAAGATGCCAGGACCTCGCGGAGTTATTACAGTCGATGGAAACACAGAGCGCTCTCTCCAAACAGAGGAGCACACCGCGGCCCTCGCAGCAGAAGCGCAAAGCAGCCTCTCAAGGCAATCTACCAGTTCGGCGTTTCAAATCCCGGACACCTTCAAGCGCACTCGGGGCAATCGGCAAATAGACCGCCTGGCGCGATCTGAGCTCACGTAGCAATACGGCGGCCACCCTAATCCCAGCCCAACGGCGATATTCATGCCGCGCGTACATAATTACGCATTAAAAATACCATGGGCACAGGTGGTGGGGGGGGGCACAACTGCGGCACGCCCCAAAACACGGCCTAAACCGCACTAGGGGCTTCCCGTTTGGTTATTTTTATTTTTCTTTCAGGACCTTAATCTCTGGAAACACTGTCCGGTAGCTCTATTGCCAAACACATGATACAGGAACCAAGGAGGCAGACAACTACGTTATACAATGGAGTTCCCAGGTTGATTACAGATTTTATATCATTCCTCAGCTCGCCCTTGGAAGGGACATAGTCCTACTCTTTTGCTTATCACACTATCTGTATCACTCTGCTTTAACGCAATTTTTCAATAAACAATGCATGACAATACGACTATTTTTGCATTCTTGTTATATATATATATATCTGTGTGTTCATTAATGACGCCTTGCAACCGTACACTCTGGTACGGCCAATACACGAGGGGCTTACGTACCCCACAACGCGGTGTGAAAAGTCCGAACACTTTCACAAGTGCGGCACCCCGAACTTATAGCATTATATGCATCAGCTCCGAATCATGTCTTTGGTCAAATGTTGGGTTTGCCCAACTCCTATGTTTTGGTACCTTACGTTCTGCTCTATCGGCTAAGGTAGCGCTAGGAGAACTACTGCGATTGTGCCCCGGTTCTGCCGGGCTGAGCACCTCAGTAGAGAAAGCTAAAACTGATTGTCATGATAAGGCGAGAGACTGGTCGCTGTTCGGCGAGGTTTTTCGATTCCCTAAAGACTTATGCCGCGTAGGGCGAGGGGCCGGCTCTTCCCGGCTTACAAGCGTGTATCGCGCCCTGAATTCGGCCTTTTGAATAGCAGGGGCTTCGCTGAAATTTAAAATTATAGAATTCTATGGCTAAGTGAGAGTGATAAAGC
The DNA here is from genome assembly GCF_003073215.2 of Triticum urartu. Taxonomy (NCBI): domain Eukaryota; kingdom Viridiplantae; phylum Streptophyta; class Magnoliopsida; order Poales; family Poaceae; genus Triticum; species Triticum urartu. The sequence goes on along the minus strand of NC_053024.1, from coordinate 127,459,178 downwards.
ATTATTAGTCCAGTTGCCTTGTTCGTTGGGCTGAGCACCTCCCTCGAAGGACCCAAACATGGAAACAAGAGTGCTCAGGTTTATCCCGAACACCCCAGCACTCGTGGCATGGGGGCAGAAGCCGAGGACTAGCCATCTCCCAGATTGGATAAACAGCCAAACAGAAGGTAATATTTTAAATTCTAACAAGCGTTGCATAGCGAATATTGAACAAGTTTTCATACATAAAGGACAAAACGAGCAAGTCTCATTCAAATATTACATTTTTTGAACACTCATCCGCGATAAGACGGGCACCCGGCAGAACACCCTCGTAGTACATCTCGGGGTGGCGGTGCTCCTTGCCCTCCGGCGGCCCCTCCTTGATCCGCTTCACGGCGTCTAGCTTGACCCACTGCATTTTTACATGCGCGAAAGCCCGGCATGCACCTTCAATGCAGACGGATCGCTTGATGACCTCCAGCCGTGGGCAGGCATCCACAAGCCGCCTCACCAGGCCGAAGAAGCTGTTCGGAAGGGCGTCGCCAGGCCACAACCGGACTATAAAGCCCTTCATGGCCTGATCGGACACCTTATGTAGCTCGACCATCTGCTTCATCTGGTCGCTCATTGGCACCGGATGTTCGGCCTCAGCATACTGAGACCAGAATAGCTTCTCCGTTGAGCTTCGGTCCTCGGCCTGGTAAAATTGTGCGGCATCGGACACACTGCGGGGCAAGTCTGTGAATGCTCCTGAAGAGCTCCGGATTCGGGTAAGTAATCGACAATTCACTTTTACATGCTTGCTTTGCATATAGAAAGCCTTACCCGCCGCTATATTCTTCATCGCGTCGATCTCCTGAAGGGCCTTCTGGGCCTCGGCCTTGGCACTCTTTGCGCTCTCACGGGCCGCGGCAAGCTCAGACTCTCGCGTCTTCAAGTCAAGCTCCAACGCCTCGTTCTTCGTCACGAGAGCCCGGAGCTCTTGCTGCACCTCGCCCACCCGAGCCTCGTGCCTCTCTCGCTCGGTGCGCTCCTTGACCGATGTATCTTCGGCCTTGGTCAACGCTTGCTTCAGGGTCGCCACCTCGGTCGTGGCCCCTGGCAAAACATACAATGATCCTGTCATTTTGCAATCGCGTCCTTTTTATATATACATATCTATAGACGGGGTATTACTTACCCTCGTTCTCCTCGAGCCGCCTCTTGGCAAGGCCGAGCTGTTTCTTGGACCCATCGAGGTCCTGCTTCAGTACGGCGACCTCCGCAGTTAGTGCGGCGGACGCCAGCAGAGAAGCCTGCATATGCATATTGACATACTTATATTAGACTCCTGCGATATTATTTGATCCTCTGTTCGGCTTTTCTTTGTGAACACCGAACAAAGCATCAGGGGCTACTGTCTATGCGGTAATATTTCTACTACATTTTAAAACACTTACCTCAAAGCCTGTTAAAAGGCTGGCACATGCTTCAGTCAATCCGCTCTTGGCGGACTGAACCTTCTGGATCACCGCACTCACGATGGTGCGGTGCTCCTCGTCGATGGAAGCGCCGCGAAGAGCTTCCAGCAGATTGTTCGGTGCCTCTGGATGGACAGAGGTCACCGGCATAGGCATTTTGCCCCTCTTAAAAGGAGACTGCCTGCCCAAGTCCGGAACCGTTGGAGGGTCCAGCACGGTGTTCGGCTGAGGGCCGAACTCGGAGCTCTTGGGGGCCCCGTCCCCTTGGCTTCCGGAGTCCGGAAGGTCGCCTTGAGGCGCCTCCGGGACTGTCCCTCCTCGATCCGGTGCCTCTTGAGACAACACCTCGGCGTCGTCGGCAGGATGAGGGGAGGTGGCGGTCGGGACTGGATCGCTATCCATGTCCTACGAGCCCAGGGAGCCGTCCGATGATACCTCGATATTGGCTCGTGGCGGCCTGCGTAATTATGTTCGGCGATTAGGGAAAGCCGTGCGACAAAGGAATCCTATGGGTTACTTTGGTATCCGAATACTTACGATCTCCCCGGGGCTTGGCCCTGGGCAACCACTCGTCTTCGCCTTCGTCGGCGGCGGTGGAGCTGTTCGGAAGGAGAGTCCTTCCCTTCTTACCCTTCGCCCCCAGTGGGGGCGGCCTTCCTTTTTCTGTCTCCCCCAGTTGGTGGGGGAGCATCTTCTTCTTCTTCCTCGTCTTCGGGGGAAGAGTGCGCCGCAGAGTCATCGGACGGTGAGTCCGACGACGCCTGGCGTCGGGAACTCTTTCGAGCTCCCTTGGCCTTCTTGGTCTTCTTCGGCACCTTATAAGGGGCCGGAGTCAACATCTTCGCCAGAAGAGCGTCTGCGGGGCTTCGGGCAAAGGAGCCGGACAGTCGATCTGTCCGGCCATCTTCTGCCAGTCCTGTCAAAGGTACGGGAGTTTAGATCCCGCATAGAGTCAATCTATATGAAAAAATGAGCATCCTGTGAAAGGTAAAGCAGCTTACCGCACTGGCTTGGTGCTTCCCGCTGAATCCGCGATCCTCAGTAATGGGGGGAGGGACCTCGGCGCTTTTGAACAGCACCCTCCAGGCATCTTCATGAGTCGTGTCGAAGAGCCTGTTCAGAGTTCGGTGCTGCACCGGATTGAACTCCCACAAGGTGAACTCCCGTTGTTGGCACGGGAGTATCCGGCGGATGAGCATAACCTGGACTATGTTGACGAGGTTGAGCTTCTTGTCCACCATGTTTTGAATACATGTTTGGAGTCCGGTCAGCTCTTTTGAATTACCCCATGACAGGCCCTTCTCTTTCCAGGAGGTGAGCCGCATGGGGATGCCAGATCGGAACTCGGGGGCCGCTACCCATGCGGGGTCGCGCGGCTCGGTGATATAGAACCACCCTGATTGCCATCCCTTTATGGTTTCCACAAAGGAGCCCTCGAGCCATGTTATGTTGGGCATCTTGCCCACCATGGCACCTCCGCACTCCGTCTGGCGGCCACCCACCACCTTCGGCTTGACATTGAAGGTCTTCAGCCATAAGCCGAAGTGGGGCTTGATGCGGAGGAGGGCCTCGCACACGACGATAAACACCGAGATGTTGAGGACAAAGTTTGGGGCCAGATTGTGGAAATCCAGGCCGTAATATAACATGAGCCCTCGGACGAATGGATGGAGAGGGAATCCCAGTCTGCGGAGGAAATGGGTGAGGAATACCACCCTCTCATGGGGCCTGGGGGTGGGGATGAGCTGCCCCTCATCTGGGAGCCGGTGCGCGATGTCGTCGGGCAGGTATCCGGCTCTCTTTAGTTTCTTGATGTCTCCCTCCGTGACGGAGGAGACCATCCACTTGCCTCCCGCTCCGGACATGGTTGGAGAAGGTTGAGGTGGAAGCGAGGTCTTGGACGCTAGAGCTCGAGTGTGCAGAAACGGATGAGTAAAGGAGGAAGAAGGCGTGGATAGAAAGGTGAATCCTTATCCCTTTATATGGGCGGACGAAACTAAGCGTCCCCACTTTCCTGGTAAAACTCACTTATCCCCCAAGCGCCGTAATTGATGGCGCGGTTGGGTTACCCACGCCCGTATTGATGAGAATCCCGTAATAAGGGGACACGATCTCTGCTTTGACAAGACGTGTCGAAAAACTGCCTCGCGTTATGTGCGGGGCTGGTTAAAAGAAACGGTTCGAATAATCACCGGGCCATGACGTAACGTCATGCTGCCAAAACAAGCCAGCAAATTAGATCTGTGAAAATATTATTCTCTCTACGGTGGAATGTGGAACTTATTTTGTAGGGTCGGACACTATCCTCGTATTCAAATTCTTCTGTGATGTATTCGGAGAAGGAACCCGCCTTGCAATGCCGAAGACAATACTGCGCGCCGGACTCATCGTCATTGAAGCTTGGTTCAGGGGCTACTGAGGGAGTCCTGGATTAGGGGGTCTCCGGACAGCCGGACTATCTCCATTGGCCGGACTGTTAGACTATGAAGATACAAGATTGAAGACTTCGTCTCGTGTCCGGATGGGGCTCTACTTGGCGTGGAAGGCAAGCTAGGCAATACGTATATGGATAGCTCCTCCTTTGTAACCGACCTTGTGTAACCCTAACCCTCTCCGGTGTCTATATAAACCGAAGGGTTTTAGTCCGTAGGACAACAATCACAACATACAATCATACCATAGGCTAGCTTCTAGGGTTTAGCCTCTCTGATCTCGTGGTAGATCTACTCTTGTACTACCCATATCATCAATATTAATCAAGCAGGACATAGGGTTTTACCTCCATCAAGAGGGCCCGAACCTGGGTAAAACATCGTGTCCGCTGCCTCCTGTTACCATCCGGCCTAGACGCACAGTTCGGGACCCCCTACCCGAGATCCACTGGTTTTGACACCGACAGCTACAATGAAGACGCCAAGGACTGGGGGGCAACAAGAAAATCCAAAGATCGGTGCAAGCACAGCCAAAGAAAACAAAAGCCGACGTAAGCACAAAGGTAAAAGGCCGAAAGTCACTTTCGCGCAACTATTGGGAAAATATCAAAAGATAAGTGAGGAGAGCAGTGCTTATCGGCCAACTAATGCAAAAGCATCAAGATCACCCCCTAGGCGCAAATCCAAGGATCGATATTGGCAAGAAGAGAATTTGAATGCAACTTATTCATATCCTTATTTTGGGTCGTCAATGCCAATGTCGTGGATGCCTCCCTATGCTCACGCAAATCCATATCCATCATGGGACAAGTATAATACAAGGGCACATTCTCCGAATTATTTTAGACCATCTCAGCAATACTATGCAGCTCCAATAAGATCAACATTTGAACAATCACGCGCCAAAGACCGTTTCAATCATAAGGAATCGGTCCAAAGCTCAAAGAAGAAGAAAGAGGTGGTAGAGCGAGTTTACCGCATGAAAAGAGATGGTCGTAAGTGTGCTACTTCGGATTTGATTTCAAATGACAAAGAGCCAATTAAAGTGTTGACATTGGCTACAAAAGGCAAAGAAGTGAAGCAATCAATTGATCAAAATCAGAGTGCCAAATCTGAAGAAAAGAAGTTTAGGGTGCACAAGGCCCAAAAAGAGTTGCCATTGGTTGAAACAAAATCACAGTCGAGGTGCTCACTCGGCTTATCGTATTGGCAAAAAAAGGAGTTACAAAAGCTTAGTGCACAAGAACTTGAAGAAAGGAACATGGCATGGGTTCCCAAAGGAAGTACTCAAAATAATTATTATGTGCAAGCTTCCATTACAAGAAGTGCGGCAAAGCTGAAGAAGGGAAAGAGTGAAAACTATGAAGGACCAAGCCAAAGGTTTCAACATCCTCGGTCTATACATTATCCATATTCTTCAACTATGCCATTAACGCCTATGCCATGGAATCCGTCATCAGGTATGATTGGTAACCCTCAATGGGCTTATTTTAATCCATGGATGCAATATAATTTATTACATTATGAAAGGGTATTGCCAAATCACTATACATTTGATTAGCTACAAGTTTGTTGCTGATCCAAAGGGCCGAAATACTTTATTTGTCATTTCATTTGTTTATTTCGGCTATATGTGCTTTGAATGAAGTTTACATGGTAATGGCCGATATCTATCGTCCTAAGAGTATGTCAATGCATGGCCGGTGTAGTATTATAACATCATCCTTAGTTCGATTGGAGAGCGAGACAAGGTATGTGCTCATGGAAATTTATATGTATGCCTATATTATGATTGAATGGAGTTGAGACATCATGACCGATGTCATTGAATATATGCTGCATAGGCTAATTCATAGTTGCAAAGAATTGACTGATGGGCTTATACTTTGTTTGGATATGATTTGGCTTATGCATCTTTGAGATCTATAAAAGGCCAAATCATAGCTGATTTTATTACTGAACATCGGATTAATGACATGCATAATGTTGATATTAGCCTTATCTCTCTAGTACTATGGAGATTATGTTTTGATGATTCAATTCATAGCAATGGCCAAAGTGTTGGTGTTGTTTATATATCTCTTTATGGTACTATTTTTGAAGCCTCATGCCGCTTAGAGTATTTTTATGCACGATTAATCAAGGCCGAATATACATTGTTATTCGGATTGACTCTTTTACTTGCTATAGGTGCTATACATATTGAGGCTTTCGGTGATTCGTTATAACTAGTGCAACAAATATCCAAGGGTTATCAATGTTTTGACGAATCACTTACAGTTTATCGTGGGATATGTCTAGATGCAAAATTTACCTTGGGTTGCTTTAAAATTATTCTTATATTTAGACATGATAATTCAAAAGAGTTGGCACAACAAGCATCCGGCTACTACATTAATCATGGTGTATTGCATTTCTCTCGATAGCCGATGATTCATCTCGTCAACATAGGTAAGGCCGAACCAAAGTCCACAGCTTTGGCCACTAATGAATTTTGATGCAGGTGAAAGTAAGGATTGGAGAGAGTTTATTGTTGATTATCTACAAAATCCTAGCAAAAGGGTGAACAATACGGTTCGGAGGATGACCTTGAGACACATATCTATGGAACTTTATCATCGGATTGTTAATGAAGTTGAGAAGGTTTCGCCCAAGTTTGCAGCAAGGGTTCAAAAACAATAATGGCCGATATATAATTATCGCCCTAAGCATATAAATGGCTGATGGAGTGTTGACATCGTCCTTACAACAAACATGGTACAAGTTATTTTTCGGCACGCTAGCTTTGGCGAAAAACAGGGGGGCATGTGTTGACGCTCAAAAGTGACACAATCATAAAAGTTGCTTTAATCTATGTCAAGATTAATTCAAACTTATGATTGGAAGTCACCATGATATGACTTTCTTTGAGAAGATCAAGATGGATATGAAAGTGGTCTAAAACGGAGTCCGGATGCAAAAGTTATGACAAGTTCAGAGATGCTCATGGTGACATCAAATTACAGAAGGGCTTGAAACCCAATTAAGATGACTCCAAATGGAAAAAGTTTCAACATGAAAGTTGTGCGTCTCGTCGAAACGGATGATTTTGATATAAAAATCATCTTAATCCGAGGTCATATGCAAAAGTTACAGTTAGTACAAGACGCTGTTGCACTGGATGGCCGGACACTCCGGGGATAACCATCCGGGTTTTGATTTTCTCTGTGGATGACCGGACACTCCGGGCATGTTAGTCCGGATTTTGAAGTTGGCTGCTGCAGACTTCGGAAAACAGCCGAAAACCCCTTCAAGATGGCCTCAGATCAAAAAACGCTCAACATGAAAGTTGTTCGTCTCGTCGAAACGGTCAAGATTGCTTTTGGGCTCGTTTCCATCCGAGATCGTTTACTCCCCCTAACATGGCCCACAACGTGCAGCCAGATTTTACCGAACAGTTTTGGAATGTTCGGACCAAACAAATCCGAATTGGACTAGGGTTTTGGACGTGAATTGAAGCCTTTTCCTTGCACGGGAAGTCCAGCCGCCTCTTATATACTCAAGGGGTCATGGCCGATTGAACAACACACAATCGATCAAATCATCTATCACTTTTTATCTTTTATTTTTTCTCCCTAACCCTAGGTCTTCTTGTTCCTCGTTATTCGTCTGTTCTTCTTGTTGCAGGGCGGCGAATCTCGAGGCCCTAGGGGCGATCAGGTCGACCTAGGGCAACCCATAGCCGCCGCGCGCCCTGACGGGGTCCCTCCCGGGCGTGTGGGGTTTCGGGTCCTCAAAAGCACCCGCCGGATTGTCTTGCGTACCGCGCTTCCGGACAGGTCTCCTTCGACGCGAGCTGCGGTGCATCATCCTCAGCGTTGGAGGTACACGGTAACGTGTTCGTGTGCGAACAAAAGCCTGTTTGTTAGGATGTATGTAATACATATGATGTGTCGTGCATATGTGTGCAAGCTAGTGGCAGGATGTAGCTCCTCATATAAGTGCATATGTGTGTCATATGTGCATGTGTGTATGGTAGAAGAGAGTGTGTGTAAGGATCTAGCCTCACAGCATGTGTTGCTCAGGCATGTCTCTCTTCTGTTTTACTCCTCTGTTCTCTTGCTCATGTGTGTTTGTGTGTGTGTGTGTCCACAAAGAATGCGCTGGGAGATTGAGAGAGGGCTGCGCCCAACATTTGGTATGGGTTGTGGCCAACAGACTAACCAAACAAACCTCTGTAATAGTCAGTGTTGTGAGCTACTAACCTGTCTTGACGTTCCATCACGTTTTCCAAGAGACAAAAATCAGATTTTGCCTCATCCTGCAACCTGCCCTATTCATATAATATCCAGTTGGGGTGCTCCAGCTCGCGAATAAATCCGGCCTCAAGTAATTTTGTGATCTCTTTGCCCATGGCGTGCCCCTTGGGCTTAGAAAACTGACATAGAGTTTTGCTTTACGGGCCAGTATGCGGGCCGAAGGTTTAAAGTGTGCTATGCAAGATTCACTGGGATTCCGGCATATCTGAAGGTTGCCACGCCAAAACATCCCAATTCCCACAAAGGAACTCCTAGAGCACACTTTCCTATTCGGGATCCATATCAGCCCTGATCTGCATCTTCTTGGACGCGTCGGTTGGGTGGAGCCACATACTGGCCTGGGGGTCCTGGGCTGGCCTGATGGGCCGACTTCCGGTGTCCCGAGGCACCCCTGGGCCGTGGCATCGTCAATCTTTTTTCTAAGAAGATTATAGTCATTCATTACATATATATATATATATATATATATATATATATAGAAAAATGGTTATATACTCCTGAGAATACATACTTTCGCTTTTCATATATCACATAGATAAATCTTTTATACCTCTTTATTATTTTTAATATACTTCATTATTAACTACTAGATACCTTAAAATGATTTTCATGAAAAAAATTATGTGAGTCTACATATTTTTAAAGGTTTACATATATATTGATTTGTTCGTATGTGAGAAAGGTATATTGCAAAAAGTACGTCAAAAATGATATTTTTTTCCACAAAACTCGTATTGGGGCATCCTAGAATATTTAATGAAGTATATTGAGAATGATAAAGAGGTATAATTAATGCGTCTACAGGGTATGTTGAAGATGGGAGTACATACTCCCGGGAGTATAGAAAATTAGTCCTATATATATATTAATTAAATACTAACTTTTTCAAATACATATTTGGCAGGATATGGCGGAATGTCTTTCGCGTGTGATCCATACACTTTCCGTCACGCTCAGAAGGGTAGTAAGGTAGTTTGCCACTTTAAATAATTTTCATTTGGAGACGATGTAGATAATTTATTCTGTCTGATACCTTTTTTTTTTGTACAGTGGCACCATCTTGGATCCAATTGAGATAATTTTTGGAATACAAATGATAAGCAGGTTCTCTCTCTCTCTCTCTCTCTCACACACACACACACACACACACACACACGTATATTTTCTTTCTGCACTGCTTTACATTTTTTAATGCCTTTCCTCTGCTTAGAGATGAGATGCTGCCGACAACTGTTTACCAGCTTGATTGCCAAGTCACCAATCAGATCAGTCACTTGGACCAAGGGATTGAAAAAGTAGGTTTCCGTGTATGCATATTCGTGCTATATATGTGTGCTTCCATATGATCGTTGTGTTTTTTCTTTTCTACAGGCTTTGCGTTTAGCAAACTCAAGAGTAAACAAATTGCCACAGTAAGCAATTATAGTACTTCCACTTATGCTTGCTAGATTGAATTAATAGTTGTAATGGGATGTCTCAATTACTGATGACTTGGCATCCTACGTGCCATCTACATGTCAAAGTAGGACCTAATGATGTACAAATTATTATTTTCAGATACTTGACGATCCAGTTTCATCGTGTGATGCTTGATGGAAAAGCCGGGCCAGCAATAAAATCACTGCAAGTAAGTTACATTCTTCTACTTATATTTATTTTGACCTGTGTTTTCCTAAAATAAGAGGTTATTTTTCCCACAATATCTAATAAATATTTGCCAAAAAAATTCCTTCCAGAAAGTGGAGCTCCCTACTAAATTGGACATGTACAGATACTGTTCTAGTGACCTAAAATCAAGGATACAAGATCAGAGAAAGGTAGCAATCTAGCTTTCTGTTTTATTATGGATAAAAATTACTTTCATGGGCATTACATTTTGATGAAACCCACCATTCTAGGCATCTAAAGTTGGGCAATCGAATGGCAAATATGAGTTAATTGCAGTTGTCGCCCATGAGGGGGAAACATCCAATTGTGGGCACTATACAGCTTTCATTAAGCAGAATAACGCTTGGATTCACTATGATGATGAGAAGAAATTTGCGTCGACGGAGAATGATATTTTGAATCTCTCTGGTGGAGGTGAGTAACTGTTCTTTTAGAAATAAGATTATTTGAAATTTGAATTTTACAGCAACTTGTTTCTTTAACAGATGGTGGTGGTCCAATGGCATCTGTTTGCCTTTACAAATCTGATGTCGGGTGAGCATTTTGAACTTTTGATTCTCTAGTTTTAGAAACTCGATGATTTCCGCTCTGGACAACAAATTTGACAATGTCATACCATGGTCTTGCACTTCCAAGCTCACTAAAGTTATTGTTAATTTAAGTTCCAATTTATGCAAAATCCCAAGCCAGGGTGGAGATCATTCCAGTTTAGGTTCAAGGCTTGGAGATTGCTACCAGGTAGCCCTTGAGACCTTTCACAACATATCCAAGTATGTTATTTACTCTGTTCAGCCCTTTGCTGACTATGTGCAATCCTGAAGGTCTCTTCGAAACAAGACTGACAAATCAGAATCAAAGCTAGAGGAGTGGTATGTATTTTCCTGAAGGTCTATATAATGGTAAGTGACAGGTAAATTAGAAAAGAAATGAAAAACAGAACTCATTGCCTACTTTAGAATGCATGTGGCTGTCTTAGATAGTTTCAGCATAGCTCAGAATAAGTTAACTGCTAGTACAATTTCTATATTCAGCATAAAGGTAGATGTGCTACTATGCTATAGACCTTGATTGTGTAGAACCATGCTCGTGCATATGATTCAAGCAATGGACACACACAGGAATAGAGAAAATCTGACCTCAGTTCCAAAAATGACGAAAGTCTTGTGAGGAAACTTTGTTTGGTAGGAACAAATTATGGATGAAACTGTCGTGTGACGTGAAGAAAGCAAAAGTCAACAGATGGTCTGTCTATACAAGAATCAGGCCACCATTTGATGTTTATCATAAGACATTGACAAGTGGGTTTTATTTTCATATGCTGATAATTGTTTAGCTTATTCCATAGCATTAGTAAGCATGTTTGTGTTGCAGGCTGCCTAAAATAGGAGGCAAAATGGGGACATCCGAATAGATTGTGTCAGTAGTTTCCAGCAAACAAACAGGAAATTAAGTTTTTGAAACATAACCTGGCCTGAGTTCGATCAATAGGAAGACTACTTACAAGGCTATTTAGTATATAAGTATACATTAAAACATGGTATTGTTGTATCCTCTGAATCCATGTACTACAACAACTATTTACAAGGTTTGGTTTGTTGTTGGAGTGCAGATGTTGACTTGAAAAAGTAGCGGTGCAGACAGAGTATAAGCAGTGAATGGTCCAGTTGCTGAATGCTGATGCATTTGTTGGGTGGAAGGAAAGCCATGTTGCCGATGCCACACCATGTCCCCAGTTACTGTGTATGAAAGAGTTGTCAATTCTGCTGCTTGTAAGGTGTGTGGCCAATTCGGTAAAAGGGTGGTGGGTTAACACTAACACTTTGTGTATCCTTGATGAAGTGAGAAGGCCTGGTGCACAACCTGTTGGTGTTTCTAGTGCATTACCAATGAGGAGGTGTGATATTGGGTAGGTCCTGTCACATGCAACTGGACAGGAAATCACTCAGTTTATGTGGATGCACTACCTAATGCAGATGTTTCCTCTTAACTCGTTGAGGACTAAGGTAATTCGGCCGTCACCCATTTGCTGGTATATGGTTCGCAGTCTCTTTGTTTCTTTTCTCCGTTGGTCTACCAGATGTGGGATCTAGGCTGAGTCTCTTGATGTTGGTGTTCGCTGAACATTTTGATTGTACAGGTTGTTGGCCGCGTTAACATCATGGAATGGAAGAATAGGATCGAGCAACACACCTGGCCTGCATGCCCAGCAGATGAACGGGCCATCCGCGGCCTCCAGGTAGCCAGTGTCAGTGACCGCCGGCCGGCGCCCCGCTGCGCTTGGCGGTCATGTCGATCATTTGCCTCGCTGGGCCAGAGTCTTATTGCGTGCTCATGATCGCTACTTGATCCCGCCTTGCTCGCTTGTCCATTCTAAATCATAACAATGATATACAATCCGTGTCGTCGATGTGCAGGGGAAAATAGTGTATTCGTTGTCACGACGAACATATCGTTTTCATTCAGGCTGCAGCCACTGGAACATGTCATGGACACGGAGTAGCGACAACTGGTGAGCACGCGTTTTGAGCCATTCAGTATTTCAGCCTACCGACGAGCTCCATGAACCTTTGCCTGCTGCTCATCAGTGTCCGAAACAGGGGAGGGGAGGGGGAAATGGGGGAAGAGAGAGGAAGCAGAGCAGCTCTTCCATCTTTTTTCTTTTATTTGATTGATTGACATCCGCTCTCCCGTCTTCCTTGCAGGACTCGGTGCTCCGACTACTTTGATATGTGCCGGTGCCTGGACGAACGTGCCGATCCGCCGCTAGCTAGGTCATGCTCGCGAGGGCCACAGAGCGGCCGCATGCCGCCTGGGTACTACACAGGAAGCCCACAGCTTGAAGAACACCCACGTCGTCTTCGACTGTCGAGAGTGCGGGGCGCGTGGCTGGCTCCGAGACGTCAGGCGCTGCCGAGCAGGCGAGGCATACACGGTTGGACCGGCCAGAGAGTCACCCGTTTGACTTTTGATTCTTTTATAGGAGCCGTGGAATGAAATTGTACTCATCCTTGTTAAACGATTATCTTACATGAATAAAGCTTTTGTGTTTTTAGTCAAAAATAAATTAATCAAGGAAAACGTATATTTTTCACCGGGTGATCTTTTTCCCGCTTAAACCACGCGCTATGACTGCCACGTGTCCTCATGGGGATCTCTTCATCATGGGGATCTCTTCATCTTCGCCATGGCCCACCCCATGCTTCACCACTTGTTGCTCAAGGTCCTCCCGTCCAAGTCTTGTCTGCCATGGCCTGCTGTTAGGGCATATTTCTTCCTAAGTGGTTTTGGTGATTGATGACAATGTGTTTGCGGACTAATCGTGTGCATTGAGCATTTCAGACTATCTAGCATATGTCACAAGACGATTCATGCCCCTCGGAGTTTCAAGTAAAGGCGGTTTTCTTTCCTTAGTTTCTATTCTGGTGGATTTGAGTTGTAGGGAAAACCGTACTATCAAGAAGGGGTCCGCTTCGAAAAGGTTCGGGTGAAATCAACACGCACACACTCATATTGCACCCATCGCCTCTTTTCGCTTCATTGGAGTTGTTCTTCGTTTGTGCCGAAGAAGGGGTGGAGAGCTACAAGCGGTAGTACCGCTTATAGGCGGTCAGCAGATGTGGATTAATTCTTGACTAGGCGGTAGTACCGCTGCTGCTCCCGCCTGTACTACCGCTCGTGGTTGGGGCCTCGATTTTTCATGTCGGGTTTTACGTGTTGGGAACATTGCATGGAAAACAAAAAAAATTCTACACACACGCAAGATCTATCCATGGAGATGCATAGCTACGAGAGGGGAGAGCATCTTCATACCCTTGAAGATCGCTAAGCGGAAGCGTTTATCAACACGGTTGATGTAGTCGTACACCTTCACGATCCGTCCCGATCAAGTACCGAACGTACGGCACCTCCGTGTTCAGCACACGTTTAGCTTGATGACGTCCTCGCCTTCTCGATCCAGCAAGAGAGACGAAGTAGTAGACGAGTTCCGACAGCACGACGACGTGGTGACGGTGGTGGTGAGGAACAATCTCTGCAGGGCTTTGCCAAGCACAACGAAAACTATGACGGATGATAAACTAGAGGGGACGGGGTTGCCGACACACGGCTTGATGATTCTTGATGTGTTCCGGGTGCTAGCCCTGCCCCTCTATTTATATGTTGAGCCCTGAGGTCGAAACTTGGAGAAAGAGCCTCCTCAAAGTCGGTTTTGCCCGCAAGGAAGAGTCCTTCTCGGACTTCCAGGACCAGACGCCACAGTCCTTGGCGTCTGGCCCAGGGCCAGACGCCAGGGTCTCCAGCGTTTGGTCCCTGACCTCTGCAAAACATCCTTTTACACCGACCTAAAGCCCCGTGGGCCTTACCCCTTGGCCTAACCATATCATCCTATATATCAATCTTTACCTCCGGACCATTCTAGAGCTCCTCGTCATGTCCGTGATCTCATCCGGGACTCCGAACAATATTCGGTCACCAACATACATAACTCATATAATACTATATCGTCAACGAACGTTAAGCGTGCGGACCCTACGGGTTCGAGAATGATGTAGACATGACCGAGACGCCTCTTCGGTCAATAACCAATAGCGGGACCTAGATGCCCATATTGGTTCCTACATATTCTATGAAGATCTTTATCGGTCGAACCTTTATGACAGTATACCTAATTCCCTTCGTCTATAGGTATGTTACTTGTCCGAGATTCGATCATCGGTATCTTCATACCTAGTTCAATCTCGTTACCGGCAAGTCTCTTTACTCGTTCCATAATACATCATCTCATAACTAACTCCTTAGTCACTTTGCTTGCAAGCTTTTTGTGATACTGTATTATCGAGAGGGCCCAGAGATACCTCTCCGATACACGGAGTGACAAATCCTAATCTCAATCCATGCCAACTCAACAGACACCTTCGGAGATACCTGTAGAGCATCTTTATGATCACCTAGTTACATTCTGATGTTTGATAGCACACAAGGTATTCCTCCGGTATCCAGAAGTTCATGATCTCATAGTCGAAGGAATATGTATTTGACATTAAGAAAGCAATAGCAATAAACTAAACGATCATATGCTAAGCTAACGGATGGGTCTTATCGATCACATCATTCTCCTAATGATGTGATCCCGTTATCAAGTGACAACACATGGCTACGGTTAGGAAACCTTAACCATCTTTGATCAACGAGCTAGTCTAGTAGAGGCTTACTAGGGATACGGTATTTGTTTATGTATCCACACATGTATTTAAGTTTTCGATCAATACAATTCTAGCATGAATAATAAACCTTTATCATGTTTTAGGAAATATAATAATAATCCTTTTATTATTGCCTCTAGGGCATATTTCCATCATTACGGTAGTGCCTTAGGGTCTCTACCGTGCAACATGTCCGCCCCTAGAAAACAGGCGGTAGTAGCAGCGGCAGTAGAAGCGGCAGTACCGCCCCTACTACCGCGGCTAGCACCGCCCGTTCCTTTGTTTTCTCCCCTACTCTTCTAATCTCCTGTGCATCCTGTAAGGAGCGGTAGTACCGCTCCCAGAACGGTAGTGCCGCGCCTGGAGCGGTAGCAGGCTGAGAGGTGCATAACGGTTGGATTTGTCCCCCACTATAAAAGGGGGTCTTCTTCCTCTAAAAGACTAACCTCTTCCTCCCCCAAACTTCATTGTTGCTCCAAAGATCATTTTCGCCCGATCTCTCTCCCTAGCCAATCAAACTTGTTGATTTTCTAGGGATTGGTTGAGAAGGCCCCGATCTACACTTCCACCAAGAGAAATTTGATTCCCCCCACTAATCCCCTGCGGATCTTGTTACTCTTGGGTGTTTGAGCACCCTAGAAGGTTGAGATCACCTTGGAGCCACATTCCATTATGGTGAAGCTTCGTGGTGTTGTTGAGAGCCTCCAATTAAGTTGTGGGGATTGCCCCAACCTTGTTTGTAAAGGTTCGGTCGCCGCCTTCAAGGGCACCACTAGTGGAATCACGGCATCTCGCATTGTGTGAGGGTGTGAGGAGAATACCGTGGCCCTAGTGGCTTCTTGGGGAGCATTGTGCCTCCACACCGCTTCAATGGAGACGTACTTCCCCTCAAAGGGAAGGAACTTCGGTAACACACCCTCGTCTTCACCGGCTCCACTTGTGGTTATCTCTTACCTTGACTATGTGGAAGCTTTATTTTTGTTGTATCCTTTGCTTGCACTTGTTGTAGTTGTTGTTAGCATCATATAGGTTGCTCACCTAGTTGCACATCTAGACAACCTATTTGTTGCTAAACCTAATTTGTGAAGATAAGCTAAAAATTGCTAGTTGCCTATTCACCCCCCTCTAGTCAACCATACCGATCCTTTCAATTGGTATCAGAGCCTCGTCTCTTTATTAAGGGTTTCACCACCCGAAGAGCATGGTTGACACCGAGGAGGAAGTGCCCGAGGCTGTGGAGTTGACTTCAATCACGCGAGATGACTTAAATGAAGCCATGGCTTCACTTAAGACGTCTATGACGACCGAAGTCAAGCCCATGCTTAAATAATTGCTTGAGGGGTTGAAAGCCACTCCTGATCCTTTTCTTGTGGTTGATCCCACCGCATCAGAGTCGGAGGCCAATTCCAGCAAGGAAGCGACTAAAGGTACTGAAACTTCTTTCCCTCACAACAAGAATGGGACGGGAACCTTCGTTATACGTCTCCATCGTATCTACTTTTCCAAACACTTTTGCCCTTGTTTTGGACTCTAACTTGCATGATTTGAATTGAACTAACCCGGACTGACGTTGTTTTTAGCAGAATTGCCATGGTGTTATTTATGTGCAGAAACAAAAGTTCTCGGAATGACCTGAAACTTCACGGAGATTATTTTTTGGAAAATATAAAAAATACTGGCGAAAGAATCAAGGCCAGGGGGCCCACACCCTTGCCACGAGGGTGGGGGCGCGCCCCCTGCCTCGTGGGCCCCCTGGAGCTCCACCGACCTCAACTCCAACTCCATATATTCGTGTTCAGCGAGAAAAAAATGGAGAGAAAGATTCATTGCGTTTTACGATACGGAGCCGCCGCCAAGCCCTAAACTCTCTCGGGAGGGCTGATCTGGAGTCCGTTCGGGGCTCCGGAGAGGGGGGTCCGTCGCCATTGTCATCATCAACCATCCTCCATCACCAATTTCATGATGCTCACTGCCGTGCATGAGTAATTCCATTGTAGGCTTGCTAGATGGCGATGGGTTGGATGATATTTATCATGTAATCGAGTTAGTTTTGTTAGGGTTTGATCCCTAGTATCCACTATGTTCTGAGATTGATGTTGCTATGACTTTGCTATGCTTAATGCTTGTCATTAGGGCCCGAGTGCCATGATTTCAGATCTGAACCTATTATGTTTTCATGAATATATGTGAGTTCTTGATCCTATCTTGCAAGTCTATAGTCACTTACTATGTGTTATGATCAGGCAACCCCGAAGTGACAATAATCGGGACCACTCCCGGTGATGACCGTAGTTTGAGGAGTTCATGTATTCACTATGTGTTAATGCTTTGGTCCGGTACTCTACTAAAAGGAGGCCTTAATATCCCTTAGTTTCCGCTAGGACCCCGCTGCCATGGGAGGGTAGGACAAAAGATGTCATGCAAGTTCTTTTCCATAAGCACGTATGACTATATTCGGAATACATGCCTACATTACATTGATGAATTGGAGCTAGTTCTGTGTCACCCTAGGTTATGACTGTTACATGATGAACCACATCCGACATAATTCTCCATCACCGATCCAATGCCTACGAGCTTTTCATATATTGTTCTTCGCTTATTTACTTTTCCGTTGCTATTGTTACAATCACTACAAAACCCAGAAATATTACTTTTGCTACCGTTACCGTTACTATTATATTACTTTGCTACTAAATACTTTGCCGCAGATATTAAGTTATCCAGGTGTGGTTGAATTGACAACTCAACTGCTAATACTTGAGAATATTCTTTGGCTCCCTTGTGTCGAATCAATAAATTTGGGTTGAATACTCTACCCTCGAAAACTGTTGCGATCCCCTATACTTGTGGGTTATCAAGACTATTTTATGGTGCCGTTGCTGGGGAGCATAACTCTATTCTTTGAGTCACTTGGGGTTTATATCTGCTGGTCACTATGAGGAACTTGAAAGACGAGAAAACAAAAATTTATTCCTCAACTACGAGGGGAGGTAAGGAACTGCCATCTAGCTCTGCACTTGATTCACCTTCTGTTTTGAGTAAGCTTGCGACACCTAAACCTGCTTCTGCTATTAATTCTGATATGTCGCTTGTTATTGATGATGCCACTTCTGCTATGCATGATACTTATGATGAAACTACTTCTATGCTTGATACTACTGTACCACTTGGTGAATTTCTTGATGAACAACTTACTAGGGCTAGAGAGAATGAAATTACTGAAACTGATAATATTGATGAAAGTGATGATGAAGACTCTCCCAATAAATATGAATTGCCTGTTGTGCATGAGGCTATGTTATGGATGAAGAAACTGCTAGAGACTTTCTTGCTTGCAATGATAGAAGTGATCTTAAGAAATTATTAGCTAAGCTTAAACAAAAAACTCTGAATGCTAGAATGAAATATGATCCTGCTTATGCTACTTCACCTATCTTTGTTACTGATAAGGATTATGAATTCTCTATTGATCCCGATATACTTACCTTGGTTGAACCTGATCCTTTCTATGGCTATGAATCTGAAACTGTTGTGGCACATCTTACTAAATTAAATGATATAGCCACCCTGTTCACTAATGATGAGAGAACTCACTACTTTTATATCCTTAAGATATTTCTGTTCTCATTAAAGGGTGATGCTAAGATATGGTTTAATTCTCTTGATCCTGGTTGTGTGCGTAGTCCCCAGGATATGATTTATTACTTCTCTGCTAAAGATTTCCCTGCTCATAAGAAACAAGCTGCTTTAAGGGAAATATATAATTTTGTGCAAATTGAAGAAGAGAGTCTCCCACAAGCTTGGGGGAGGCTTCTCCAATTACTTAATGCTTTGCCTGATCATCCTCTCAAGAAAAATGAAATACTTGATATCTTTTATAATGGACTAACCGATGCTTCCAGAGAACACCTGGATAGTTGTGCTGGTTCTGTTTTCAGGGAAAGAACACCGGATGAAGCTGAAATTCTATTAAATAATATGTTGACTAATGAAAACAATTGGACACTTCCTGAATCAACTCCTAAGCCAACTCCGAAGAAAAGGGGTGTTCTATTTCTCAGTCCTGAAGATATGCAAGAGGCAAAGAAATCTATGAAAGAAAAGGGTATTAAAGCTGAAGATGTTAAGAATTTACCTCCTATTGAAGAAATACATGGTCTTAATTTACCGCCTGTTGAAGAAATATGTAGTCTTAATTCATCACCTATTGAAGAAACTCACGTTCTTGATAACCCGACACAGGTAGTAAAGGTAAACTCTCTATAGATATGATAAAGCTGAAATCCCTCCTACTAAGTTTGCTAGCCAATGTTTGGATGAGTTTGATAATTTTATGGTTAAGCAAGAAGACTTCACTGCTTATTTTGGTAGACAATTAAAACAAAATGCCTATATGACTGAACACTTGAGTGATTATATGTCTAGAGTTAAAGATGAACTTAAACTCATTAGCAAACATGCTTCTATGGTTACCACTCAAGTAGACCAAGTACTTAAAGCTCAAAATGATTTTCTCAATGAATTGAATAATAAGAATAATGATTATGCTGTTAGAGTGGCTAATAGAACGGGTAAAATGACTCAGGAACCTTTGTATCCTGAAGGCCATCCTAAGAGAATTGAGCAGGATTCTCAGAGAAACAATGTTGATACACCTAGTCCTTCTAAAAAGAAGAAAAAGAAAAATGATAGGACTTTGCATGCTTCTAGTGAACCTATTGCTGAACCACCTGGGAAACCAAATGATATTTCTATTTCAGATGCTGAAACACAATCTAGTAATGAACACGAACCTAGTCATAATATTAATACTGATGTTCATGATGATGCTCAAACTAGTAATGATAATGATGTAGAAATTGAACCTGCTGTTGATCTTGATAACCCACAATCAAAGAATCAACGTTATGATAAGAGAGACTTTGTTGCTAGGAAGCACGGTAAATAAAGAGAGCCATGGGTTCAGAAACCCATGCGTTTTACTCCCAAACCATCCAAGAAAAAGGATGATGAGGATTTTGAGCGCTTTGCTGAAATGATTAGACCTATCTTCTTGCGTGTGCGTTTGAATGATATGCTCAAAATGAACCCTTATGCTAAGTATATGAAAGAAATTGTTACTAATAAAAGAAAGATACCAGAAGCTGAAATTTCCACCATGCTTGCTAATTATACTTTTAAGGGTGGAATACCAAAGAAACTTGGAGATCCAGGAGTACCTACTATACCATGCTCCATTAAAAGAAATTATGTTAGAACTGCTTTATGTGATCTTGGAGCCGGTGTTAGTGTTATGCCTCTCTCTTTATATCATAGACTTGATTTGAATAAGTTGACACCTACTGAAATATCCTTGCAAATGGCTGATAAATCAACTGCTATAACTGTCGGTATTTGTGAGGATGTGCCTGTTGTGGTTGCAAATGTTACTATTTTAACGAACTTTGTTATTCTTGATATTCCCGAGGACGATAATATGTCTATTATTCTTGGAAGACCCTTTTTGAATACTGCAGGGGCTGTTATTGATTGCAACAAAGGCAATGTCACTTTTCATGTTAATGGTAATGAGCATACGGTATACTTTCCGAGGAAACAACCTCAAGTCCACAGTATCAATTCTATTGGAAAAATTCCATCAACTATTATTGGAGGTTTCGAATTTCCTATTCCTACTGTCAAGAAGAAATATGATATTCTTATTATTGGGGATATGCATATCCCTGTTGAGGTAACATAGTGTTATTCGAAATTTCTCCGGTTCCATGTTATTCGGAATGAGTTTGTTGACAAGACTTGATCAACCTTGTTAGTGGATTCCTTTTGATGAGCATGAGATGGATGCAGTTAGAAAGCACAACCTTCTGTACCATCTTTTTACTTTCTGTTATTTAGTTGAAATAAAGTAAAAATAGTATTTTCCTGTCTGTTTCCTGAATTATCCATGCAATATAAAAATACCCCAAAAATAAAAGTTCTCCAAATGCCCTGCCAATTTAATATGTTTTTTCTGGAATATTTGAGAATATTTGGCACTGAGAACACAACAGGGGGAGCAAGCACCTGGGCACGAGGGTCCAGGGCTCGCCCACCCCCTAGGCGTGCCCCCTGCCTCGTGGGCCCATGGTGGCTCCCCTCCACTTATTCCTGCACCCACACATTTCTTCTTCCTCCCAAAAAATCACCATCCAGCTCAAGCACGAGTTCTAGCTCATTTTGCTGCGATTTTCGATCTCTTTGCTCAAAGCACCTCTCACAAAACTGCTTTGGGGGATTGTTCCTTGGTATGTGACTCCTCCATTGGTCCAATTAGTTTTTGTTCTAGTGCTTTATTCATTGCAAATTTGTGCTACCTACTGTTTTTCTAGACTATAAGAGTATGGTAGCGCATGATTTTATTGTTAAGAATAGGGAAAGGGCACTTAAATACAAACTGTTATTTGATAAAAATCACCCTAAGACTATTATCTTGCCTACTCCTTCCTTGTTTGATTTGTCTGCAGGCAAGTATCTCGTTCCGCTGGCGGCCATCCAGGCCTACAGGAACCCTATATCAGCTACAGAGCCAGAGCCGGAACCACAGTTTGATCCTCCACGACAGTCTAATTACCAGTGGGATCCGGAGATGATTGCCAACCAGTGCAATCAGAGGCTTCTTCTTCTCAGTACGACCCCAACTACAACTATGGATATCCGCCAGGCCAGCTGTGGCAATAGACCAACTTAGGCCAAAAGCCTAAGCTTGGGGGAGTACATATTTCTCACCGACATTACATTTATGTTCACACACTCATTGCTAGATGTCGGTGCTCATACTTTTTCACTGTAATATCCATGCTAGTTTATTTTCCTTTTTATGCTTTCTTCTTGTGTGTTTGAAAAACCTTAATAAAACTAAAAAATTAGTTGTAGCTTTAGCTATTTTACTTTTCTTGCTGTAGTAGTAATAATTAAAAAGAAAACCCAAAAATATTTCCTGTTCTTCTTTTGCTTGTTGGGAGCTTTCCCGTGTAAATAGTTTTATTTCTTTTCTCTTCTTTGGGGGTCGATAGGAGAAGACCATGATTAAATTGTTGAAGTGGCTCTTATATGCATTATTGTTGATTTAACCAAGAGCCCATATTGCCTTGTCTTCTCCTATTTATTGAATGCTCGCAGATTCCAGCTTAGTCCAATGCACGTGCACTCTTATTATTATTCACATCGTTCGGTCATGCAAGTGAAAGGCAATTATGACGATATATGATGGACTGATTGAGATGGGAGAAGCTGGTATGAACTCGACCTCTCTTGTTTTTGTAAATATGATTAGTTCATCATTCCTGATTTAGCCTATTATGAATAAACATGTTTGCAATGACAATTAGAGATTATAGTTGCTTATGCCATGCTTAATTAGCTAGGAGCTTATAATGGTTTACCTTGCGTGCCAACATGCTATTAAAATGGTTGTGATGTGGTATGATAGGGTGGTATCCTCCTTTGAATGATTCGAGTGACTTGACTTAGCACATGTTCACGCATGTAGTTGAAACAAAATCAACATAGCCTTCACGATATTTATGTTCATGGTGGATTATATCCTACTCATGCTTGCACTCAATGTTTATTAATTTTAATGCATGTTCATGACTATTGTCGCTCTCTAGTTGGTCGCTTCCTAGTCTTTTGCTAGCCTTCACTTGTACTAAGCTCGAACAGTTCATGTATCAACTAGTGAGTGGACTCCGCTCCTCACTCATGAGAAAATGGCTGGTCACCGGGATGCCCAGTCCCGTGCTTTATGCAAATCAAATCAAATAATTGCAAACAAAACTCCCCCGGGACTCTTGTTAGTTGGAGGCACTCGTTGTTTCGAGCAAGCCATGAATTGATGCTTGTTGGTGGAGGGGGAGTATAAACTTTACCATTCTGTTTGGGAACCGCCTATAATGTGTGTAGCATGGAAGATATCGCCATCTCTTGGTTGTTATGTTGACAATGAAAGTATGCCGCTCAAAATATTATTTATCTCTATTTCAAAATCGAGCTCTGGCACCTCTACAAATCCCTGCTTCCCTCTGTGAAGGGCCTATCTATTTACTTTTAAGTTGAGTCATCACCCTCTTATTAAAAAGCACCATCTGGAGAGCACCGCTGTCATTTGCATTCATTACTGTTAATTTATATTGGGTATGACTATGATTGGATCTCTTTTACCACGAATTACAATGTCTAGTCAGTCCTTGATCTTTAAGTGTGCTCTGCATTTATGTTTTGCGGTCTCAGAAAGGGCTAGCGAGATACCATCTTGTTATATCATATTATGATTGTTTTGAGAAAGTGTTGTCATCCGAGATTTATTATTATTGCTCGCTAGTTGATTATGCCATTGACATGAGTAAACATGAGACCTAAGTGTTATTGTGAATATGGTTAGTTCATAATCTTTGCTGAAAACTTGAATGCTGGCTTTACATATTTACAACAACAAGAGCAAACATAGTTTGTAAAAGTTTTTCTTTATCACTTTCAGTTTATCAACTGAATTGCTTGAGGACAAGCAAAGGTTTAAGCTTGGGGAGTTGATACGTCTCCGTCGTATCTACTTTTACAAACACTTTTTCCCTTGGTTTGGACTCTAACTGACACTGTTTTCAGCAGAATTGCCATGGTGTTATTTATGTGCAGAAACAAAAGTTCTCGGAATGACCTGAAACTTCACGGAGATTATTTTTGGAAAATATAAAAAATACTGGCGAAAGAATCAAGGCCAGGGGCCCCACACCCTTGCCATGAGGGTGGGGGGCGCACCTGCCCCCCTGGGTGACCCCCTGCCTCGTGGGCCCCCTGGAGCTCCACCGACATCAACTCCAACTCCATATATTTGTGTTCGGGGAGAGAAAAAACCAAAGAGAAAGATTCATCGCGTTTTACGATACGGAGCCGCCGCCAAGCCCTAAACTCTCTCGGGAGGACTGATCTGGAGTTCGTTCGGGGCTCCGTAGAGGGGAATTCGTCACCATCGTCATCACCAACCATCCTCCATCACCAATTTCATGATGCTCAGCACTGTGCGCGAGTAATTCCATCGTAGGCTTGCTGGACGGTGATGGGTTGGATGAGATTTATCATGTAATCGAGTTAGTTTTGTTAGGGTTTGATCCCTAGTATCCACTATGTTCTGAGATTGATGTTGCTATGACTTTGCTATGCTTAATGCTTGTCACTAGGGCCCGAGTGCCATGATTTCAGATCTGAACCTATTATGTTTTCATGAATATATGTGAGTTCTTAATCCTATCTTGCAAGTCTATAGTCACCTACTATGTGTTATGATCTGGCAACCCCGAAGTGACAATAATCGAGACCACTCCCGGTGTAACGATCCGACACAATATCGGTCAAGTCTCTGTGTAGCTGTACCATCCCAAGATCATGCTGGCACACACAGTACATTGATGAAAAGATTCAAAGTTCAATCACACCTAAATTTATTACACGATTCTCATATCGAGTCTTTATTACATCATAATAAATTTGGCCGAAGGCCAACTCATGAGAAATAAACTAAATAAAGCCACAGAAGCGTAGAAGAATATCGAGCCCATCTGACTCCATAGGGCAATCACCAAGCGTAGATCGTAGCCTCACTCCTGGTCGGAAAACTCCTCTTCAACATGAGAAGTTGCAGCCGTGTAGGTTAGCATTTTGAATATGCCGGCAAGTCATAGAGAAAACAACAAATAACAATACTAACACTATATGCAATTTGGCTGTGGGGCTCTAAGTTTTATATTTTTGTGAAAAAGCCAGTTTTTCCCTACAACAAAGGTCTTGCTTGCAATTACTACAAAATGTTGGTAGTTGTTGAGATGGTTCCGCCAACCAATGTCTCATTCCCAATTATTAATTAACCCCTCAATTACTTTATTTGTTCGGTGTTGAGATTTCCGAAATACTCCAATTTCCAGAGGCTCAAATGTCCGTAACTAGGGACACGGCTAATCGATTAGGTTGTTACTCTACAGAGTCTTGTGCACTTTACCCGCAAGATTCATTCCGTCATTTATGTCCTCGCACTGCCTGGTGTTTGAAGACAGGACGAACGAAACATGGTCTTCCGTAGAGTTTCTCTGGGCACTGCCGGTGCCCATCCATGTCCTATCGTTCTTCTACATCTGCTGGCACCGTCCGTCCAGAGTCACGCCTAATGTCAACCCAGCCAGAGCCCATAATGGCTTGCGGCTGCACAGGTAAGCTTCCGGTCAAGGGGTATCCATCTGTCTCTTCGTGGCTGGGTGAAGCTTTCTGCAAGATGTCATGGCGCTTCTCCATGCATCCCGGCCATCCGCTGGTTCCTCCAGGGTGCCCGTCAACCGTCCTCCACCCAGTAGTGAATTTGAAGTCCATCTTGAGCTTGAAGTCATGGGGTTGTCATCATGTTGACTCTCACATCTCCCTTATGAATCTCTCAACCAACCCCGTCTACGAGCATAGCAAAATAAACTACATCGTCCCGGGCAATAGTAACAAGGGGAATTGGGTTCATCCTACCTCATGATACTACTCAAGACATAACTTAAAATTCTCCTACTGCATGCATGGTGGGGAGGAATAATTCTAATGCAACAAAATCATAGGTATTGTAAAACATGATCAAATGACTTGCCTGGCTGACGGTCTTCAAACGCTAGTGACTCGAGATAGCAAGCTTCGCACTCCGGAAATTCTATCGAGTCAAACAAAAGCACAAATAAGTATTCCACTAAATATCATAATAGCAAGCTAAAAAGATCACACAAGCACTCAACCAAAACCAAAGAAAACTCGAAGAACTCCAAACCAACAACTGGCAAGAACAAAAAAATAAAATAAATAAACATTTTATTTTACTGTAAATAAAAGTTCACCCTCTGTAACTACAGAAACTAATCTAAAATATACTATAACAGAGGTGAAAAAAATCCTAAACTAATTAGAACAACAGAAAACAGCAGCAAGCAAAAAAACTAGAAAGGCTATTTTCGAGTAAAACTATTTTTAATAAAGACTAAAAATACCCAAATAAATTCCTACTGCTAGGCAAGGTCAAAACAAAGCAGTGAAAAAAAGAATCACTAAAAAAATAATCCTACCTCAAATTATAGCAGAAATACTAATCTGACTAAAACTAATATAAAACTATTTTTATAAACTTAAACATGGCCGAATCTATTTTCTACAGAAACTATAGGAAATTTTTAAACTAACAAAAAAAGAATCAACTAAAAATAATAAATAACCTAAAAGATATAGACTTTTCAAGATTGGAACTGTTCTGTTTTAAAAACAGAAACTAAAATTAAAACTAAAAACAAAACATGCGCTACTGGGCCTATCTAACGCTCAGGCGAAAACTAAGTAAAACGCGCCCGCGGCTAAACAGAAATAACCGACCAGGCCGGTCTAACTAACCAGGTAACTAAACCGTAAACTAAACCATACAAAACCGATCTAATACAAATAAAAACCTAACCCTTCGCTAGTCTAATCTAAGCTGTAGACTGCAGATCTAATGGTGGAGGGGAGCTCAGGCTTACAGCGTCGGCGGCGACGAACAGAGACGACGGCAGCGGCTCGGGCGTTGACGGTGCGGCGGCTCCGGTCGTCGGGGAAGAGGACGGTGGCGTCAGGGTGATGCGGCGGAGCGAGGGCGTCGTCGGGGTCGTCTCGGTGATGGTCGAAGATGACGGAGGCGAGCGGGACAAGCTTGGCGGGGCTCCTGGGGCTCTGCAATTCCGGCGATGGGCGGTGATGCTCAAGGCGGCGGCTCCGGCGATCCCTGGGCGAAGAGGGGATGTCAAAGAGGTGCGGGAGGAGGTGGCGGTTCGGGTGAAGATGCTGGGAGGGCAGGGGAGGTACTGACGACGTCGGGAGTGGCGGCGAACCGAGGCAGCGGCGGCGAGATGCGTTCAGCGAGGGCGCGAGCTACGGGTGGTTTTGAGCTTAGGGTTTTAGGGGGATCGAGAGAGGATGCTGAGGGGTTTATATAGGGCAAAGTATTGGAGCAGGGGCGACGCGGGATCACGATCCCGAGAAGATCGCGGTGTCGGGCGCGCTCTGCGTGTGCTCCGGTGTGGCGTGTCGTGTGCGAGGGGAAAGAGACGGGTGGGGTCGGCGCGTCAGTGAGTGAGAGAGAGGTGGAGGCGAGCAGGCGACCGAACAGGAGCGGCTTCGGGTGTGTGGCGCGCTGGGCTGGCGGCCTCGGTGCTGGTGGGCCGCGTCGAGTGGCTGGTTGGGCCGGTTGGCCTGGCTAGCTCGGGTTTTTTCCTTTTTTTTTGAATAATCACAGAGAGAGAAAACTATAGTATTCTATATATGACATATATATAAATAAAATCAGAAAATAAATTCTAGAATGTGGACATTTTTCCAGAGGCAAAACAGAAACTAAAATAAAACACTTTTTTTTGCAAATTCCAAATAAAATAAATTTGAATTCAAACCTTTTGGCCATATTTTTCTTCTGACATTTTTGGAGTGTCATGTTAGCTCCTCTGATACTTTTGATCAAGTATTTGTCAGGGATATTTGAAGTAAATTTTCAAATGCCAAGTTGAATCCAATTCAAACAAAACTCAAATGCCTCTGAAAATTCCAAATGCCACACAATTTCAAACAATATGCATAGATGCTTAACTAATAATTGTAAAACATTCCAAATTGAAAATTTGGGATGTTACAAACCTACCCACCTTAAGATGAATCTCGCCCTCGAGATTCGGGTTGGCTAGCAAATAGGTGCGGGTGGTCTCGGCGGAGATCTTCTTCTCGCTCCCAGGTGGCTTCCTCCTTGGAGTGGTGGCTCCATAGAACCTTGCAAAACTTGATGATCTTACTGCGGGTAACTCTGTTCGCAGTCTCAAGAATTCTGACGGGTTTCTCCTCATAAGTTAGATCATTGTCAAGCTGTATGGCCTCTAGGGGCACTGTGTCTCTCAAAGGAATATCGGCCATCTCGGCATGGCATTTCTTCAGCTGGGATACGTGAAAGACATCGTGAACTCCTGACAATCCTTCCAACAGTTCCAGCTTGTATGCAACTTCTCCTATGCGTTCGAGGATTTTTTAGGGGCCAATGAACCTGGGTGCTAATTTTCCTTTAACACCAAACCTCTTGATTCCTTGAAGTGGGGACACACGGAAATATGCTTGGTCTCCAACTTCATACGTTATTTCCTTGCGTTTACTGTCGGCGTAACTCTTCTGTCTCGACTGGGCTATCTTAAGTCGGTCTTGAATCAGCTTGACCTTCTCTTCAGAATCTCTGATAAGATCGGGACCAAAAAGTTTTTGGTCACCAACACCATCCCACAATAATGGTGTTCTGCACCTCCTTCTGTATAGAGCTTCGAAAGGGGCCATCTTCAGACTGGTCTGATAGCTGTTGTTGTATGAGAACTCTGCGTATGGCAAATTGTCATCCCAGCTAGACCCGTAGTCTAGCGCACATGCTCTCAACATGTCCTCCAAAATCTGGTTGACTCTCTCGGTCTGTCCATCTATCTGTGGATGAAAAGCTGTGCTGAATTCCAGCCTCGTACCCAAAGTTTCATGCAACTGATTCCAAAACTTTGAGGTAAATTGTGTTCCTTTATCTGACACGATACTCCTCGAAACTCCATGCAGACATACGATCCTAGTCATGTATATCTTGGCTAACTTAGCGCTGGTATATGTAGTCTTCACGGGAATGAAATGAGCTACCTTGGTCAAGCGATCAACTACTACCCAGATGGAGTCATAACCTGAACGGGTCCTGGGTAATCCTGTCTTAAAGTCCATTCCAAGTTTTTCCCATTTCCACTCGGGAATCGGCAGTGGTTGAAGTAACCCTACCGGCTTCTGATGTTCCGCTTTACTCGCTGACAAACATCGCATACTACTACGTACTCGGCAATATCCTTCTTCATACCTATCGACCAGAAACTTTCTTTCAGATCCAGATACATCTTGGTGTTGCCTGGGCGAATCGAGTACCGTGAATCATGGGCCTCCTGAAGGATTAACTTCTTGACCTCTGGGTCATTGGGCACATAGATACGATCCTCAAACCATAAAGTTCTGTGTTCATCCTCACGAAAACCTTTAGCCTTTCTGTTACTCATCTTTTCCTTTATCTCTGCAATTTCCTTGTCCGTCTTCTACGCTTCACGGATTCTTTCGGTCAGAGTGGACTGTATATCCAAGGTGGCGACAAATCCTCTTGGTACTATCTCCAGTCGGAGCTCTTTGAGATCGCCGGCTAATTTCTGAGGTAATCCTCCAGCTATGAGGGTGTTCACATGGCTTTTACGGCTCAAGGCATCTGCTACAACATTTGCCTTCCCTGGATGATAATGCAATCTCATGTCATAGTCCTTGATCAATTCAAGCCATCTCCTCTGTCTGAGGTTCAACTCCTTCTGCGTGAAATGTACTTCAAGCTCTTATGATCCGTGTAAACATCACAACTATTTCCGACAAGGAAATGTCTCCATGTCTTGAGCGCGTGCACTACGGCTACTAACTCCAAATCGTGTGTGGCATAATTCATCTCGTGAGGTCGTAGCTGTCTGGAGGTATAAGCTACAACTTTTCCTTCCTGCATGAGCACTCCTCTGAGTCCTTGACGAGAAGCATCACAATATACCTGGTAATCCTTGTGTATGTCCGGCAAAATGAGCACCGGGGCTGTAAGCAGACGTTTCTTCAACTCCTGAAAACTGGCTTCACAATCCTCGTTCCAAACGTACTTAGTTTCCTTCTTCAACAGCTTCGTCATGGGCTTAGCAATCTTGGAGAAATTCTCAATAAATCTCCGATAATATCCCGCAAGTCCGAGAAAACTGCGGGTCTCCTTGATTGAGGTGGGGGACTACCAGTTGGTGACCGATTGAACTTTGGTGGGGTCGACTGCTATTCCTTCTCCTGAAATAACATGTCCGAGGAATCCGACTTCCTTCAACCAAAATTCACATTTGCTGAACTTGGCATATAACTGATGTTCTCGGAGTTTGTCCTGAACTAGACGCAGATGTTCCTTGTGCTCTTCCTTGCTCTTGGAGAAAACCAATATGTCATCGATGAACACCACGACAAACTTGTCCAGATATTCCATAAATACCTTGTTCATCATGCTCATGAAATACATAGGGGCATTAGTCAATCCGAATGACATGACGGTATACTCATATAAACCATATCTGGTGGTGAAAGCTGTTTTGGGTATATCCTGTTCATGAATCTTCAACTGATGATACCCTGATCGAAGATAGATTCTTGGAAAATACTTTGGCTCCGACTAGATGATCAAATAAATCATTAATCATCGGTAGAGGGTACTTATTCTTGATGGTCACGTCGTTTAATGAACGATAATCTACAACCATTCTCAGGGTTCCATCCTTCTTCTCTACCAAAAGAACTGGGGCTCCCCAAGGTGACGAACTTGGGTGAATATATCCTTTCTCCAATAATTCCTTGATCTGCTGCTTGATCTCTTCCAAATCATTCGGGGGCATCCGATAAGGTCTCTTGGATATTGGGGTTGTGCCAGGTAATAACTCGATCAAAAATTCTATTTCTCTGTCCGGTGGCATTCCTGGTAATTCCTTCGGAAATACATCCAGAAAATCTTGTACTACAGGCACTTCCTCCTGAACCACTCCCGTGAGGGAATTCACCTGCTTCTTCATCGGTGTGCGTTTGGATACATACTTGATCCTCTTCTGCTCTGGGGTGGTGAGCAAAATCGTCTTGCGGGCACAGTCGATGTTCCCTTCAAACTTCGTCAACCAGTCCATGCCTAGGATCACGTCCAATCCCTGGGATTCTAAGACTATGAGGTCTACAGGAAAATCATGATTTCCGATGCTGAGGGTTGAATGACAGCCTAAGCCTGCCATCATCTCTCCTCCCGGGGAAGTGACCTGAAGCGGGGTTCTAAGGGTCCTAGTGGGCAACCCATACTTTTCCACAACTACCCTTGATATGAATGAATGCGTTGCACCAGAATCAAAGAGTACCAATAATAGACGTGAGTTTAATAAAAACTTACCAACCACAATGTCTGGCTGATCATAGACGTCCTCCACGTCAATGTGATTCACCTGAGCACGAGGAAAAGGGTTGGGCTTCTTTGCTTAGCTTCCATTGCCGTTGTCATTTCCATTCCTCTGCTTGGCCTGCGGACAGTCGGTGGCATAGTGTCCTGTCTTCTGGCACTTGAAACAGGTTATATGACTCAGATTGTTCTGAGCCGAAGCAAGATGGTTTTGGTTGCCATTGCCTCCATTGCCTAACTTGGAGTTGTTGTCGTGGTTGCGATTGTTCCCATGCCCTCCATGGTTATGTCCTCCATGATTATGTCCTCCATGGGTGTGATGGGTATGTCCTCCCGAGTATGGGGCATAGCGGGGCTTCTGCTGAGCTCCAGAGTTGTACTTTCCCTGGTCATATTTCCGCTTGCGGCTTTCAATCTGCTGCGGCTTGCCTTCAAGTATAGTGGCCTTGTCTACCAGCTCCTGGTAGTTGTTGAAGGTAGCCACCATTAGCTGCATTCCCAGCTCATCATTGAGCCCCTCGAGAAAATTCTCCTGTTTTGCGGCATCTGTGGCCACATCATCTGGGGCATATCGAGATAATTTGCTGAACTCATCCACATATTGCCCCATAGTACGTTTCCCCTGGCGTAAGTTGCGGAACTCATGCTTCTTCAGACTCATGGCTCCAGCTGAGACATGAGCGGTGCGGAAAGCCTGTTTGAACTGATCCCATGTCATGGTGGCGACCGGATAAGTGGCGGTGCAGTTCTCCCACCAAGAGGCTACAGGTCCATTCAGTTGATGTACGGAAAAACACACCTTCTCAGCATCTGTGCATCCAACAGTTGCTAGATCCCTTCTGATCTTGCGGAGCCAATCATCAGCTACAATCGGCTCGGTGCTACTAGAGAACACCGGCGGATTCAGCCTTAGGAACCGGGTCAGGTTATCGACAGGGGGTGGTGGCGGTGGATTGTTGTTGTTGCCTTGGTTTTGGATGAGCATTTGCATTAAGGCATTCTGCTGTTGAATCAGCTGGGTGAGCTCCGGCGGGAAAGTGAAACCGGGGTCCCGTCTCGGAGGCATCTGGTGTTATGGAGTGGATGAGAAATTAGAATAGAACAAGGGTCTAATGAGAAAATAGCACTACCCAAATGAATGCACAAACATAATCACACCAATCATTTATTCATTCATCTCAAACAGGGTCCAATCTCAGATTACAAAATCTCACGACTAATCGAAAATAACGGCCTAACTGATCGACGAAAAATAAAATAACATGGCGGTTGAGGGAGTCCTGGATTAGGGGGTCTCCGGACAGCCGGACTATATCCTTTGGCCGGATTGTAGGACTATGAAGATACAAGATTGAAGACTTCGTCCCGTGTCCGGATGGGACTCTACTTGGCGTGGAAGGCAAGCTAGGCAACACGGATATGTATATCTCCTCCTTTGTAACCGACCTTGTGTAACCCTAGCCCCCTTCGGTGTCTATATAAACCGAAGGGTTTTAGTCCGTAGGACAACATACAATCATACCATAGGCTAGCTTCTAGGGTTTAGCCTCTCCGATCTCGTGGTAGATCAACTCTTGTACTACTCATATTATCAAGAATAATCAAGCAAGACGTAGGGCTTTACCTCCATCAAGAGGGCCCGAACCTGGGTAAAACACTGTGTCCCCTGCCTCCTATTACCATCCGCCTTAGACGCACAGTTCGGGACCCCCTACCCGAGATCCGCCGGTTTGGACACCGACATTGGTGCTTTCATTGAGAGTTCCACTGTGCCGTTGCCATAAGGAAGGATGCCTCGTCGCGTTGTTAAAAACAACATTACCGCCGGGGGAGCCCTGGCTGTCGGCCAAACTCTCCGGCTTGGCAGTTTCATCATGACCACCCCTTCGGCCGGTGTACCGATGATGACTTCTCGGGTCATCAAAAACTGCCTCCATGTCAGCTCGGAATTTGCCGAGCAGATGGATCCAATGGAGCTCTCTTCCCTAAACGAGCTCTTGGATCATATCGCCGCCTTGGGAGTCACTACAGACTATGATCGGATTGGGCTTAAACCTGATCAAAGGGAGATTAACTCTCCACCGGTCACCCATCATATTGTGGTGGTGGAGGAACAATGCGGCGATTCTTCCTCTATCTTGAGGACTAACTATGTCCGGATTCCTGAACTCTCAGAGCCGAACACCCGTTTACGGGAGGACATCACCCAAGCCCTGAACCTAGAGTCAGGTAGCGGGCCAGACTTATCGGGCAACATCCCGGAATCCGAACTTCCAAGATCGGAAACTCCTCGGCCCCTGGGTCTCAGATCGGGTAGGGGTTCAGACTCAAATCCACCCACCCACCCAGACATAAATGATCTTTCCCACATCAGGCAATAGCCCCATGAAACAGTACATCATTATTGGGCCAGATTCCTCCTTGTGATGAACAAGGTTAAGGACTATCGCGAGGAAGACGCAGTCTCATTTTTCTGCAATAATTGCATGGACAAGGGAATCCTTAACGCCTTAAGTCGCCGTGACATATCACGCTTCGCTGACTTGGCATCCATAGTACGAAAGTACTGTGCGATGGAAAGCGCCTGGAAAACCGAAACGAAATTTTGGGATAATCCGGCTCGGAATATACACCCAGTTCGAAGTAAAAGGGTGCAATATCATAAGACACCCAAGTTAGTTACAAATAAACAAAAACCCTCTACAGGGCATGGAACCGTATTAGAGGGATGGCTTAACGGACCCTGCAAAATTCATACTACAGCGGATACCATACCAACACACAGCCTTAGAGCATGTTGGATACTCCGGCAGGTGGCCAAAAGTGGTGAGGATCTTCTCATCCCAAATGCCACAGAGCACCATCCCATGGATAACAATACAGTATTAACAGTCTTTGAAACCTTCGCATCAAATAATAGGCGCAAGCGAACACTCCGCAGCCTCGCCGAAATCTGCCATGTGGCATCAATGAATCCATGGAGTGACACGGCTATTACCTTCAATGCCAGTGACGAACCTAAATTCCGAACAGCCCGAGCACCAGCCGCACTGGTCCTCTGTCCAGTTGTGGACAGCTTTCGACTCACCAAAGTACTCATGGACGGCGGCAGTGGATTGAACCTCATCTATGAGGAAACTCTTCAAAAAATGGAAATAGACTGGAACCGCATTGAGCAAAGCAGCACAACATTCAGAGGAATCATCCCCAGTCGGGAAGCACGCTGTGCTGGGAAAATCACACTAGATGTGGTATTCGGCACGCCGGAAAACTATAGGTCTGAAGAAATTACATTCCAAGTGGCCCCGTTCAGTAGTGGATACCACGCCCTTTTAGGATGGGAGGCGTTCACGATCTTCCAAGCCATACCCCATTATGGGTACATGAAGCTCAAAATGCCCGGGCACAATGGAATCATCACTCTCACTAGTGATCCGGACACAGCACTCCACGCCGAAAACAAAACAACCGCATTGGCCCTCGAGGCATTATCCGAAGCCCTTTCGGCCGAGGAATTAACTGCGCTACACTCCACAGTGGACAGGGACGACATGATACTTGACAAGAGATCCAAGTCCACCTCTTTTAAACCAGCGGATGAAATAGTCAAATTCCAAGTCCACCCAATGGACCCTACAAAAACAGCCTCCATCGGGGCACAGTTAAACCCCGCCGTGGACGCCGCACTATGAGAGTTCCTGCGCGAGAATTGGGACATATTCGCCTGGCACCCCTTAGACATGCCAAGAATCCCACGCAGGCTGGCCGAGCACAGCCTCAATATTCTAAAGGGATTCAAGCCGGTCAAGCAGACTCTTCGGCGTTTCTCTGAACCTAAGAGACAAGCTATGGGAGAGGAACTAGCCAAGTTATTGGAGGCCGGATTCATTAGAGAAATAAAACACCCGGACTGGCTAGCAAACCTGGTGATGGTACCAAAGAAGGACAAATCCTGGCGCCTATGTGTCGATTTCAAGGACCTCAACAAGGCTTGCCCAAAGGATCCCTCCCCCCCTGCATTGATCAAATTATCGATGCTACCACAGGACACGAGTCATTGTGTTTCCTCGACGCATACTCCGGCTACCACCAAATCAAGATGGCGGAGTCCGACCAAGCCGCAACAACATTTATCACACCATACGACCCCTTCTGTTTCAACACAATGCCTTTCAGGCTAAAAAACGCCGGCGCAACATATGAACGCATGATTCAGACATGTCTGGAGAAACAAATCGGCAAAACAGTAGAAGCATACGCAGATGATGTGGTCGTCAAAACCAAACACGTCGACTCTCTAATAGACGACTTGAGGCTCACATTCGACAACCTCCGAACATACGACATCAAGCTCAATCCAGAAAAATGCGTTTTCGGCGTACCAGCCGGAAAGCTCCTGGGCTTCATTGTCTCTAGTAGAGGAATTGAAGCTAATCTGGCCAAAATCCGAGCTCTGTCACAGTTGGCTATCCCAACGGAGCGCAAACAAATCCAGAAATTAACTGGATGTGTGGCGGCTCTCTGTCGCTTTATCTCCCGCTTAGGAGAAAAGGCATTACCCCTTTATCGCCTCCTTCGGCGCACCGGACACTTCGAGTGGACGGACGCTGCCACAGCCGGATTGGAAGAAATAAAAGCCATACTGGCAACCAACCCAATCCTGGCCGCGCCAAACATCGGCGAACCAATGCTGTTGTACATTGCGGCAACTCATCAGGTTGTAAGCGCAGTGCTCCTCGTCGAACGAGAAGCGGACGGACATAAATTCCCTCTTCAAAAGCTGGTATATTATGTATCCACTGTCCCCACTCCATGCAAATCACGGTACCCACATTATCAAAAGATAGCCTATGCGGTATTCATGGCATCCCGGAAGCTGCGACACTACTTTCAAGAGTGTTCGATTACAGTAGCCTTGGAAGTGCCACTTAATGATATTATAAACAACCGCGACGCCACGGGCCGGATTGCCAAATGGGCCATTGAGCTCCTCCCGTTCGACATAACATTCAAACCTCGGCGAGCCATTAAATTGCAAGTAGTGGCCGACTTTGTCGCCGAATGGACGGAAGCCGAACTCCCTAAAGAGTATGGCGCATACTCCAATTGGATCATGCACTTTGACGGCTCCAAAATGTTGGCTAGTCTAGGGGCTGGCGTCATCCTGACGTCCCCAACCGGAGATACAGTTCAATACGTACTGCAGATACTGTATACAGACTCCAACAACACAGCCGAATATGAAGCCCTGTTACATGGTCTTAGGATCGCAGTTTCCATGGGCATTCAACGCCTGGAGGTGCGCGGGGATTCGAACCTCGCAATATCCCAAATAAATGGAGACTTAGATGCCAAGGATCTGAAGATGGCGGCCTATTGAAACGCCGCCCTAAAAATGTCAGCTCGGTTCGAGGGGCTCGAATTTCACCATGTGGCTCGGGAAAACAATCAGGCGACGGATATCCTCGCCCGCATCGGCGCAAAACGCGATGCGGTCCCCCAACATCTTTTTGGAGAGGTTGTTTAAGCCATCCGTGGTATGGGAAGGGGACACCGGTAACAATAGTCTGGACTCGGCCAAAATGCCCGATACCGAACACTCTGACATAATCGGAGGCTCTGCCACCGAAATAACACCTTCAGACCATGTAATAATGGCTATCATCACCCCGTGGACAGAACCATTCCTGGCCTACCTAACTAGGCAGGAACTTTCCGAGGACCAAAATGAGGCACGCTACATAGTGCGGCGATGTAAAGCCTACAGGGTCCACGAGGGAGAGCTGTATAAGAAAAGCACTACCGGAGTCCTTCAAAGGTGCATCTCCGAAGAGGAAGGGCGGAAGCTTCTGGCAGAAATTCACGCCGGACTCGGCGGCCACCACGCCGCAGCCCGGGCCCTTGTAAGCAAGGCCTTCCGTACAGGTTTTTATTGGCCGACGACCCGGGCAGATGCACATGACTTGGTCCAACGCTGCGTCGGTTGCCAGCTTTTTGCAAACCAAAGCCACATGCCACCCACCGCCCTCCAAACAATCCCCATTACGTGGCCCTTCGCGGTCTGGGGGCTTGACATGGTTGGACCCCTTAAAGGGGGAACCCATAAGAAAAAATACTTACTGGTTATGGTGGATAAATTCACCAAATGGATATAAGCCAAACCTGTTAAAACAGCCGAATCCGGACCGGCGATAGACTTCATATCCGGGGTTGTACACCATTATGGCGTCCCCCGCAGCATCATCACTGACAACGGCACGAACTTCACGGCCAACGAGGTAAAACTCTGGTGCAGCAACATGGGCATCAAGCTCGATTATGCTTCCGTCTATCACCCACAAACCAACGGCCAAGTTGAGCGAGCAAATGGTCTTATCATGAGCGGCATCAAACCCAGATTAGTGCGGTCCTTAAGGGAGTCTAACACGCACTGGGTAGAGGAGCTCGACTCCGTACTCTGGGGGCTGCGGACCACGCCGAATCGTACTACCGGATATACACCCTTCTTTATGGTGTACGGCGCAGAGGCAGTTCTGCCCTGCGATATAATTCATGACTCACCTCGAGTGCGCATGTATGAAGAAAGAAAAGCCGAGCTCGATCGGCAGGATAGTCTGGACACCCTGGAGGAGGAGCGCGACGTGGCAAAAGCCCGTTCCGCATTCTATCAGCAACAGGCTCACAGATACCAAAGCAGAGAAGTACGAGCCAAAACTTATAACGTTGGCGAGTTAGTTCTACGCCTGCCGGAGAAGAAAAAGACCAAGCTCGAGCCCAAATGGGAAGGTCCCTTGATTATTGACCAAGTTCTGACCGGTGGAGCGTACCGTCTGCGGGATGCATCGAATAATCGACTTGAGCTGAACCCATGGAACGCAGCTAGACTCTGAAGATTCTACGCCTAGCGTCGGACTCTATGTTCGTATCCTTCCTTTGTCCATTTTTCGCATATACATTATCTGTCTTTTTTCTCTTTCTTTCTTTTATTCTTTCTCAAGGCCTTTAAGGGCCAACTTGTGCCTCACTTGCACACTATAGACGCGCTAACCGCGCTCATTATACCTGGGGGCTTCTTACACAGAATCTTAATTATTTATCTGGGCTTCATGCCCCGCACATGTGTTATTCTTCCGCATGTACCTTTTCTTCGCCATTATATGCATCGATATGACTTAAGTTTTGGCCAAGCTGGGTTGCCTGGCTCTTGTATTTATGCCCTACGTTCCTGTTAATTCGGCCAGGGCATAAGGGGAGCACCTCTGCGATTGTTACTACCGGGTCAGCCAGATGTATACCTCAGACTGGGTGAAGCCGAAAGCTAGCGTTCTTAAGGGAATATTCGGTCGGTGAACAAAAGATGATTTTTATTTTCCATATATGCCCCCAGATGTTTTTGCCTGCGTCTCCTCTCGCAGTCCGGACATGCACTTTAGGGCATGCGTACCCAGGGAAAGGAACCCCTAACGGAACTATTCTCCCTGGAAGATGTTTCTTACTACCCATGTAATATAACATAACTAGTTGGGTACTTGTCTGTTCAAGCACTAATGACCCCTACGCCTGGTTTCCACGCATACCCCGGTTCTTATATAACTGAGCGGGTATTCGGACACACTCCGGACTATCGGGTCCCGAGGTTGAAGCGAAAAGGTCCGCCATGACAAATGATTTACAATCCGGCTAGAAGGCATTATACATGTGACTTTAATTACATAGTCATGTAGACTGACTAAATTCCTGTTCTTTACCATCCAACAGGTTGTCTAGCCTACAATCCTGTTGGGAATACCTTGCGGCTAATTCTACTTGCCCATACACTAAGCTAATGGGGATCTTTTCCCATGGGGCCCCACATGTCCGACCTCGGCCATGTGGTTTGGGTCAGCCTTAGTATACCACGTCTTCACCATGGTCCAGGCTTCCCTGGCACCTTGACGGCAGGCCGATATCTTCCATAATCGGAAGTGCCGCCGTGCTCCCTTGAGCTTCTCCGCAAGCTCTCCAATGCCTTCTGGCAGGGAGACGGATGTCCACAAGGCCTAAGCAATACCTTGCATCACCTGCCGAACTTGTTCGTGCAGTTGTGAGAGCTCGGGTAGAAGATCACCCGCAGACCCGGGCATCTCCTCCGCGGGACGACCCGTTAGCATACCTGCAGACATAACTCTGTTAACCGGCTTCTCCGCCGCCCCTTTTAAGGGTTCGTTCAAGCACTTACTGAAAATGCCGCGTCGAAGCCGCTTATTCTCCTTCTCGGAGTCCGCAAGCTGGGCTCGAACATCTTTCAGTTCCACGCTCAGCTTGGTATTGGCGTCTTGGAGATTGTTTTTCTCCCACCTGACCTCAGTCAGCACGCGTTCGCCAGCCTTCAGCTGTCGTACGACATGCTGGTCCTCCAAATTCTCTCTGGATTCATCTGCAATATCTATTGTTAGATCTGCAGCCACGCCACACACTATACGGTACCTATCATTCTTTGAAACAAATGTTACCAGCTGGGGACTTTTTAGGTTCCACTACAAAAAATACACTTCCGTGATGATACGTGTTTGTCACAGTAGGTCGCATTTTTTTTCATGCATGTACATCCATGACAAATTTATGACAGAATCAAGATAGTCATACCTGTGCCGTCGTAGAAGTGTTCCATGACATTACCAAAATTATCATCACGGAAGTGTCCACTTCCATGACAATAAATCGCGCGTCACAGAAGTGCTTTCGTCAAGGGTGACCGACACGTGGCATCCGCCGTAACGGAACGCCGTTAAGATATCGGGTCGGGTTTTGGATCCGATAATCTGTTAACAGCCCCGACAAATGGGGATTTT
The DNA here is from genome assembly GCF_003073215.2 of Triticum urartu. Classification (NCBI taxonomy): domain Eukaryota; kingdom Viridiplantae; phylum Streptophyta; class Magnoliopsida; order Poales; family Poaceae; genus Triticum; species Triticum urartu. The sequence continues at coordinate 127,419,237 of NC_053024.1, read as the reverse complement.
CCATGTGTAAAATCATCATTGGCTGGAGGAAACACGTGTCGGCTCATCGTCGGGACATATGTCATCCACTCATTGGACAGAAGGTGCCTATGATACGTTGACACGTGGCACGACCCAACAGAGGCCCATTCCTATGAAAAGGCTGGCCCGCTTGACTTGGTCAAAAGGTGGCGGGCCGGCCCATGGAAAGCCTGTTAACGGCCTATTCGCATATAGCCCAATTACAGCCCGCTAACCCAAGGCCCGTTATGCCCTATTCGAATTAGGCCCAGTAGCGTCATCTGGGCCATCCAATATGATTCTAGCCCGTTTTCACTTCTGGCCCATGTATGGCCCATGATGTCTTTCGGCCCATATGAGGCCCTATGTAACTCTTGGCCTATTAACGGCCCGTGGTGAAACTGGCTCGTAATGAACAGTGTATCACTTTACACCCATTAACGGTCCGTGGTGAAACTGGCCCGTAATGAACAGTGTATCACTTTATACCCATTAATGGCCCGTTATTCCGTTGGGCCGTCTCCAGCCCATGTTATCTTTCGGCCTTCTCAAAGCCCATTTATTCTTGGGCTCATTTCCAGCATTTGTTTACTTACGGCCTGTTACTGTCATTTTCTGCTTGTGGGCCAAATTCAGCCCGTGGTTACAGTCGGCCCGTTTGTGGTCCATTAATACGTTGGGCTGTTTTCATAGCGTCATCAAATACGGCCTATTAACGATGGCCCGTTATGGTCGGCCCATGAACGGACGATTCCAACTCTAGCCCGTTTATGGCCAGAATGCGGTCTGTTTGGCCCATGTTTGGCCAATCGATCGTACAGCTCGTATAAGGCCCATTGATGATACGGCCCGTAGAAGGCCCATTGATGATACGGCCCGTAGAAGGCCCGTTGTTTCTACGGCCCACAGAAGGCCCATTGTTTCTACGACCCGTAGAAGGCCCACTGTTTATACGGCCCGTAGAAGGCCCACATATTCTACGGCCCGTAGGAGGCCTAGTGTCATTACAGTAAATATTAGCCCAGGGTTATTGTGGCCTAGTTTTAAAAAATAGGTTATTGCAGCCACTAGCAAACCGTAGAAAAAGAACTGCACTGACTACAAGCAAACAAATAAACAAGACAACAAGGAAATAAATAAGCAAGCAACTTACACTAGGCTATCACGGCTATTACACATATTACATCCACTGGGCATCAAAGTTCGCCACCAGTGCAAATATAGGGAACACAGCAGCATATAAACGCCACAGCAAAACAAGTCCAGAACTGAAACCACTTCAGAAGAGCTCAAGAAACAATATCCTGGGTACCCATAATGCTGGCAAGATGCTTAGCAAGCTTATTAAATTTCTCTTGTTTGGCGCTTAAGTCCTCCAGCGCTTGCTGTTGCACCAGAAAGTATGCATCTGAATTCTGCAGGGACTTCCTCAGTCCTTCGGCTTCCTGTCGCATAACATCTGATCGATGTATTTCAACTTGAAGTTGAGAGTCAAGAAGCCGAACTGATTCAGGCAATGAGTTCGAAGAGCTGGTGCCAGCAGTGGTAGCCAGTAACTCAAACACTACATCAAGACAGGACTTTGGGGTTGTCTCAGTGTCTTCAATATAGTTTTTATCAGCTTTCTTGGAGACCAACAGGGATGTCTCACTATCTTGAACCTTATCTACATTACTTCCTTTACCATTGCATAATAGGGTGCTCTTCTCCAATATTTTATCCGCGTTCTAAAAGAGAAACAAACAAACACATCTCAGGTTTACAATGTAGTATATGAAACTCATTTTGGTAAACCAGTTCAGTAGTAAGGTGGACAAGATGAAACAAACATATATCTATGTAGTATGGTCACTGTATGGTCTATATCATTCTAGTTTATGTTGCCAAATCAAGATAGATACAGTTCGAATCATATCTATTTAAGACAAAGCAGCATAGACAGAATATAAGTGTGGGAAACTACACAGCAATAACAACACTTGTAATGTGCATGGCATGATAACATAACTGTTTATTCAATTGAAACTAAAATCAACATAGAGCAAGTTACAACAGCAAATAGCCAAACACGTTGAAGAAACAGGTTTAAAACATACCTGTTGCGCCATTGGAGTTTCAGTTGCATCCTTCAAATTTGAAATTAGTTGGTATCAGTAAATACAGTGATGCAAGAGCAAAGTAGTATGAACCATACCTACGGAACCTGACCTGAGAACAATTCTTCTTCTGCTTTAAGTGTTGACTTCGGGTTCGGAGTGGTGGTCCTCGTGATTTGGGCACTGTAGTTGCCTTACTAACTGCTCGTGTTTGGGTGCTCTGTGGTGGAGACGGTGCCGTGTCAACAGGAACTGGGTGTCTATCTGCTAGGGTTGGGGTTAGAAGGGGTGTAGCTGGTTCTCTGTCCAACTGGGTAGGGGTACAATCTGCATGAGTGTGGGTTATGTGTGTTGGGGCTGGTTCTTGGGCAAGTACAACCGTGGTTCTATCTGCATCGACATGTAGCATGATCTTTTCTGAAGACCGTGTTTTTACTCCCACAGATACTGCCATCACTCCCTCCAATTTAAATGGCTGATAAACAAGAAAAGTAATTGAATGTACAAACATTGTAAGATAGACAGGTGCAATGGATAGTAGGGAAGAAAACATGGCATGAAATAATTCACATTTATGTTGTCTAAGCAAACAGAATAGCAGGACATAATTTCACATATATGATGGCTAATTAAACAGGATAGCATGACACAATTTCACATGTATGATGGCTAACTAAACAGGATAGAATGACATACTTCAAAATATGATGACTATGTAAACAGGATGACATGATATAACTATACGATGTGTCTATTAAAGTGGTTGGCATGCCATAAATCACAAACATGCCGTCGATGGAAACATGATGGCATGATATAATTCACGGATAGAATGACATAATTCAAATATGATGACTATGTAAACAGGATGAGATGGTATAACTATATTATGTCTTTAGAAAATGGGTTGGCATGGCATAATTCAGATACATGCTGTCTATGTAAACATCATGGCATGCCATAATTCAAATATATGATTTATATACTAAGGAAGTGAGCAGAGGGCAATCGCATATATGATGTGTCAACTAAGGAGATGGCATTCAATATTGTGTATATGATGTAAAAACTAAGCATTGCAATACACCATATGCATTATATGAGTAATATAACCCTGCCAAGTTTGAGCATACACCTAAGGGGGATAATAGGACTGGTCATCTGCCTCTGAATCCTCCTCTGAAGAGCTATCTGTAACCAGCAAGATATCTGCTTCAGCAGGTAGCATTGTCTGCTCTGAAGACCTTGTTTTCACTCCTGATTTCTCCATCACCAATTCAAATGGCTGATGCACAGGAAGAGCAGTTGAATATACAAACATTGTCGACAAAAGCAATGAGAAATACAAAAAAGGACGGCATGATATAATTCACATATATAACGCTTGCCTAAACAGCATGGCATTGCATAATTCACATACATAATGCCTTGCAACAAGATAACATTGCATAATTCGCATATATAATGTCTTGCAACAAGATGGCATTGCATAATTCACATATATGGTAATTAGACACTAAACAGGTGGCATTCACACAAAGCATGTCTAAACTAAGAAAATGACATAGCAATGCAAGATACCATATGCACGATATTAGCAACATATATAACCCTGCCAAGTTAGGGCATGCACCTCGGGGGGGGGGGGGATATGACTGGTCATCTGCCTCTGAATCCTCCTCCGAGGAGCTATCGGTAACCAGCAAGACATGCGCTTCGTCAGATAGCATTGTCTGCTCTGAAGACCTTGTTTCCACTCCAGATTTTTCCATGAACGTGCCAAATGGCTGATGCACAGGAAGAGTAATTGAATGTACTAAAATTGTTGACAAATTTAACACGTAATAAAAAATGATGGCATGATATAATTCACATATAAGATGACTGGCTAACCAGGGTGGCATTGCAAAATTCACATATATGATGCCTGGCTAGACAAGATGGCATTGCATGATTCACATATACGATAAAGAAACTAAACAGATGGCATTGACACAAAGCATGTCTAAACTAAGCAGATGACATCTTTAATGTATACAGTAAGCAATGCAAGGCACCATATGCATGATATTACCAACATCAGCATGCCAAGTTAGAGAGAAGACCTCATGGGGTAAATAGGAGTGGTCTTCTCCTTCTGAATCCTCCTCATAACAGTTATCTTCCTCTTGATTACGATCCGAAATGGGTGGAGGGGGGATGCCTTTGCGCCCACCATGGAACGACGTCTGCATGAAATTTTATTGCCATGCAAGGCTCGTCTCTTTTGCTCTACATGATCAGTTCCATTGTGTACAATAACTGGCATGCATAGGAGTAAAACATGGTGATATTATGTAAGGAGTGCATGCACAAATCCAGAGTGATGGTAGCAAACTGTGGATAGACCCGAAACCAATGATAGCAGGCAGATAATAGCTTTAGTTAAAAAATACAGATAATGGCTCCTTTAATGTTTGTTTGCACCCAACATGAAACTCATAGTAGACACCGGAGATTAACCAGATAGTAGACAGATAGTAGTGATTGCTGCCCCAATATGTACCCCACAACCATTTAAAAACTCAAGTTTCACCATTAGTTTGGACCTGACTCGGAGACTAATAAGTGAACACGACGATAATGTAGCATGTCATCATATTAAGCGACGCATAACGTAAGCAGACACGGAAGAGTGCGACCTCTCTTGCGGACCCGTGTAGTCCTCAAGGTCATCTGCTCAGTTGATGATGGTAATGCAGTTGCTGTGGCTACCGGCGGCGGGGAAGAAGATCTGAGGCGGCGAAAGACAGTCTAGAGAGCAGATCCCTGCTGTGGTGAACCCTTCCATCGTCGGAGCAGCTGATCTGGGGTGGAACACGCACCGCAGGAGCAGGACAAACCACACAAGGTTTTCTTTGACACATATCTGTAACATAAGTAATTGAGTAAGGGCTTGTTTGAATTTGAGGATTCTAACAATGCAGGGATAGGAAATAGACAGGAATAGGATAGGAATGCATGTGCAAAATAGAGAATTTAAAAACACAGGATTTCTGCCAATCTGGGTGTTTGATTCACAACAATTGGAAGATCACATAATGCAAAAAAGCATGGTGAGATTAAGTGAAACCACAAGAAAATGTACGGTTATAATGCTATTATGCTACTATTTCTTAGTCTTGTGCTTGATGAATAGGAATATGAAAAGGAGGAGAAGTGGAAATTAGAATTCCTACGGTTTTTCTTTCAAGGAGACACTAAAGGAACAAATCCTACAGTTTTCCTTTGCTCCATTCCTTTGCACTAAATTCATGAAAAGTAGTACCATAGGAAACTTTCCAATTCCGATGTTTTTCATTCACTTTTCCTTTCAAGCACTGGCGATTCTAGTAGGCAGGCTTGAGCAAGGAAAATACTACACTAAAAAAATGTTTTTGTGCTACTTCTATTACTTTGGACCCAGGCCACTGCCATACTAGCTCAACTCCCAGGCCCATCAACAAATGCACAGCTCAAACGCGCAGAGATAAATAATGATGGCGTTCAAGAAAGTCCATCACGTATAGCTAAGTTTCCTGGTACCTCACTGCTTGTCATATAGTAGGATAAAATAATCGTATTTCCTGTTACTACGAGTGCTCAATGGACAATTATATAACATGTAGAGTAAAAAAGAGATGCAACAAGTGTACAACCTCTTTGGCGAAGCCATGTTGATCTTAGCGTGATTGGGTTGGCCAGTGAGGATGCTCCGGCTGACTTGGCTGTCGGAGGAGGGTAAGAATATCTTAGGCGTCTGGAGATGGAGCCCAAGGTATTGCTCCGCTGTGATGGAGGGTTTCGTCGTTGGAGCAGCTCCGGTGAGTTGTACGACGCCGAGGCTGAAGCAGGACAAGAGAGACAACGAACAATGTTAACCTGAGTTGAATTCTAACAGCATCTCCAATACATGATGTAAAATACATAACCACAAAGTGCTAGATGTAAAATACATCAGCCGCTCATCTCTGAACTTAACTGTCGAAACTAAATTTTGCTGTCGAAACTGAACGCACTAGCAAGGTGAGGCTACACGTCGGTCGACTGACTTTTTCATCTCTGGTCAATCGATTTTGCAGCCGTTGGATATGAAATCAAGGGCCTGCGGTTCATCTTCAACCTCCACCCCCCTGAGCCGGCCAAACAGCAGCCCCCCGCCGCCCGCGGCCGGCGGTGCGCTGCCCCGCCCGCCCCGAAAACACTCCCCACCGCCGGTCCACCGCCGCCCCGACCATTCCTCTAGGCCCCCCCCCCCGTGCCGAGCTTTTTCTCCGGCGATCCCCACGCCACCGCCCCGCCAACGCCCTGCCACCGCCGGCGACCACCGCCCCCATCCTGAACCCTAAGATAGATAGTGGGGTACCTCTCCGGCGAGCCCCCCTCCCCGCTACGGCTGGTTCTTCCTTCACCCCAGCGGCATCAGAGTGAAGTGTAGCTAAATCGGAGCAGCATCGCAAGCAAGAGCAAGAGCGAGAGCAGCAGCGCAAGCAAGAGCAATAGCAAGAGCAGACCAGGCAGGGGACCGAGAGCAAGAGCAGAGCAGCAACGCGAGAGAGAGCTAAAGCAGCAGCAGGTCCTACTGATGTGGACGTCGCCGCCGAGGGAGCGACACCGTGGAGGAAGTGGCTGGCGATGCCGCCATGGATGGAGCCGCGCCGTGTCGGCTCGGGACCGAGCGCCGGCAGCACCGTGAGATCGAATCAAGAAGAAAATGCGGTGATTAGTGTACAACCTCTTTGGTGGCGCTGATTAGGCCACAACTTCATCCGAGGAAATGGTGATGATGATGCTCTTCCAGTGGTGCAGGTGAAGACGGTGGTGTGGGAATGGAGGTGGCGCGAAAGACGAGGGGAATGTCGGGGCAGCTCCTTGGAGGTGGAGGACGGGGTGGCTGAACCGACGGGATGATGATATTGACGGCGGATCCTCATCCGGTATGGTGGATGAGGGACGTCGAGGTGTTGCTGTGGACGACGTCATCGGGGAAGAGGCTCCGGCTGGGTGGTGGATGGAGCAGGGTGTGGGGTTTCGTCGCGGGTTTTCGCGGTCTCGATGTACGAATGGGTGGGCGGATGGGATGGAAGCGGGGAACCATGGCTTAGAGACGCGCTTGTCCAAAATGTCGGGTAAGTTACGAAAGTACCCCCACCGATTTGAGGCGGTTCTTTCGGTTCAGGGGTACCACGGGCATTTCGCGTGTCGGGATTTCACAGGAGGTGGGAGTTTTTGCGCGCATTGTAATTTTGGAATAGCAAGGCGTGGGTTGAGATGGAGGGAGTTGTCGGAGCACAATGAGACAAAGATATATCTTAAATATTTTGGGCTAACAAGGCGCGGGTTGAAGAGGCGGGAGTTTCACAGCATGATAGACAGAGACGCTAGCTTGAATTTTCGGCATAACAAGGTGCGGCTTGAAATTTCGGAAGAACAAGCTTAACGTGTACCAAAAAAAGACAATTTGCACCTCAACACGCACAACACACACACAAACTCCATTTAGACTAGAGTAAGGTACACGTGCATTGCACGCATGAGATTTGGCAACCAAATTATGAATAAATACCACATTATAGCATGCAAGCTTTGAGTCATATATGCATGATGTAGATGTTCGTTTAATTCTTATAGTTCATTTCATTCAAAATCATCTAGTTTTTATAAGAAAGCTAATCTATTTTAAGAGTCATGGAATTGTGCGTCGTAAGACATAAAGTAAAAACAAATAATGGAAAATCATGTAGAAAAACATTTGGAAAATTCTGATACGGAAGATTCTAGAACAAATAAGAAGTACTTGTGTTTTGATATTTGTGCATTATGCTTAAGTTCAACCATGGAGTCTTCTAGATTATACATGTGGCGAAATCTGGTGGAATCTAGATGATATCCAATGGCCAATAGTGCTCAAATTTGCCATCTTTGGACCATCGGATTCGCCTCATCCAACGACCATCTTTCAAAGTTAAAGTTACCCGCACACAATATAAAAAATATAAAATATAATATATATAGGGGTATAGATATAGATATGTGATGCAAAAGCCGCCCATCATCTCCAATTAGAATAGTGTGTCCATGCACGGATGCGACATGGACAAATGATGTCTGCCATCGGTATCTCAAATTCAAATCAGTGTGACCTTGTTCAATGTGTATACATTACAACATGCTCGTTTCCAAACCACACCGCGCAGATCTCCGTTATATTCATGCATGCTTGGATTTCTAACGTCAGGATCTCTTATTCAAATATTTGAATTCAACTTTACATTGATTGTGACCTCACCAATTCAGCTATTCTTTTACACCCACATAGTAGTCTTCTCTTTATAATTGTACCACTAACTTTCTCTCATGCATGCATGCACACACACTACCAATCGGCATTATCCATCGCACGCATGCAATCTTTTTCTTCAGGTCGGTCTCCCATGAAGGCACACACCAACACACATCCCCCTCTCCATCATATCGGGCATTCTTTATCTCTCACGCGTGCATGCGCAACGATCGATGTTCCTCTATGTATGTGTGTATATAGCTAGGTCTTTCATAGTTTTCCACACAAACCGATCAATCGATATATCCAGTGAGGTCTCACCCTCTTTCCCGCGTCCACATCGATCAATCTATACCTCTCTATATAGGATTAACATATATAGCTAATACACCCACATTAATTATGTATCCAATGTCCCCCTCTCATCATCCATGCCTTCCGCTTCATCTCTCAGATGCGTGCACAATGGCGAAGACAGGGGGCAGTAAGGGCCCTGCCCATCCCCCCTAACATCACTATATATCAAGGCTAATATGAATGTGATCATTAGACAATTGCTGCTAAAAATGGTTTAAGTTCATGAATTGACCCTCCTCGTAAAGGATTAGCAATGCTTGGCCCCCTAGCTCATTTATTTTTCATGGCTCCGCCACTGCGTGTATCAGCGCACGTGTTCGCCCCCTCTCTCTAAATATCGATCTCGCACTTGTGCATTCCTTCATAGTCTCCCTCCACTCGGCTCCTCGCACCATCTTCTAGCCCCCACCGGATTTTGCCACATGTGCAATCTAGCAGACTCCATGGTTGAACTTAAGTGTAATGCACAAACCTCAAAACAACAGTGGTTCTCTTTTGTTCTAGAATCTTCCGTATCATAACTGCCCAAACTTTTTTCTAGTTGAAATGCCATTATTTGTTTTTACTTTATGCTTTACAACGCACAATTCCATGAATCATAAAATAGATTAAGGGCTTCTTTGATTCAAAGGATTCTCAAAGGAATTATGGAGGATTCTAATCATTAGGAATTTTTCCTATCTTGGTTGTTTGATTCGTAGGATTGTAAACCATAGGAATTTTTCGATATGATTCATTTGCACTAGATTTCATAGGAAACATCCCATCCACTCAAACCTCTTTGAAAGAATTCCGCGTTTTTTCTATGCACAATCAAACACTCGTACAATCCTGTAGGATTAAAGACGACATTCCACTATATTCCCATGTTTTTCCTATTCCCGCGTTCTTAGCTTTTTTATAAAAACTAATTGACTTTGAATGAGATGAACTATAGGAATTAAACGAAGGGCTACATCAGGCATATATGACTCAAAGCTTACATGCTATAGTGTGGTATTTATTCATAATTTGGTTGCAAAATCTGATGCGTGCAATGCACGTGTACCTTACTAGTACTTCGAGTATGTGCAAAACACGTAAATTAGAATACCAATGGCATGCTACACAGTGTCTCTCTTACAGTTCATGAAGCCACGTGGCACATGTGTAGGCGTTGTCACGATCTCCTTGCGTGGATTGATCACAGTGACGTGCTGCTGGTTCCAGAAGAATGTACTCGTCCTCCCTGAGCCATACTGGCGGTACATGCACGAAGCAAAGATGTGCACGCACGCCATGCACACACTCATTCCTCGCACGCACACGCGGGTACACGGGCGGACACAATTTTGTACCAAGATCCACCCCATGTGATATTTTGACGCGTGTAAAGTCGTTCACTTCATTGATGGTCAATTAATACAGCGCATGCAAATTGAGTTGACGTGAGGGCGGAAGAAAGACATTATTACTCCACTGCGCGCATGCGAGTAGTTAAATCGTGGGTTGCTAGTAGTACTTCCATTGGTCTCCTTCGTATTTTGTGCCAATTTTTGTTAGTAACATAATATTTACGCATTTGAGCAGTGTAGTACTTGAAATTTATGTTCCGCTAAACTCATCGGGAGCCGTTTCGGGCCTCGAAACCAAAACCATCAATTAATCTTTACCTTGTTCCCATCACATTCGAAAGCCTGCTCACACCTACTAGTAGTACGTACCAAACTTGAACGTGTTCCCACTATGCAGGTATTGGTACTAGTGCTAGTACTTAGGTTATAAAAAGGGGAACTACCTAACCGAAAATCACTCTACATTTCCTCCTCATAAGTGCTTCTTATTCGTCCGTCGTTGTCATGGCCGGTGAGCAGAGCTCTAGGTCGAGAACTACTCGTAACAAGGGAGCGGCAACCAAGGCTGTGGAAAAAAAGAGAGGGCTCGCCGCCACGCAGAGACCTCGAAAGATCTCTCACGGGCAAGCGATGGCTCCCAGGAGCGCCCTAGCCGCGGAGGCGAACATGCCGAGCCGGCGGAGCTGGAGTCGTTATCCCTCGACGGCATGCCCGATTAGCTCAATAAGCAGAAGGAGTTCATCCAAGGCTTGATGGAGTTGCTGAAGGAGAGCCTCGACGACATGCCCGCTGAGCTCAATCAGCAGGGGGAGTTGACCGTCGGCTTGGTGATGCTGCTGAAGAAGAGCAGTGCCTCGGAGAAGAAGGTGACCGGCGAAATCCTGCGACTTCGGGAGGACAATGCGAAGCTCTGCCACGAGATCGACCTATTGAAGGAGAAGAACGCCAGCTGGAAGAAGCTGCATGAGAATAGTATTTCCTCGATGAAGATGCTGCAGGCCCTCGCCATGGAACAGAAGGAAGAGTTGGCGAAGCTCCGCATCGAGCACCCGGCTGCTGTGAAGGTACGTAATATGGCCGTGGAACAGATGATGAAGGCTCGCGTTGAGAAATGCCGCGTCATGGACACAATGATGAAGATGGCGGAGGAGACGCGCAAGGAGATGGAGGTCGTGGAGGCGATGAAGAAGCAGTTACGACTCCGTGGCGAATTAGATCATTTGGGGTGATAATCTTCCTTCTTCTTTTGCTCCTATGTTTCATCTTTTGCTTCGGGTGTTTTGCCGCACGTGGCACGTTCTCTGCGAGGCATGAATAGAACAATGTTTTTTTTGAGGGAATGAATAGAACAATGCTAACAATGAGATGACTAGCAAATTAGATCATTTTTATCGCCATATGGCACTGGGCTACCGTGTTTCGTGCTCCTCCGTCGCAGTACTACTCCAGTGGCAAACTTGAGTATACCGCACAGTTCTTTGCTCCTCCTCGATCAGGTCGTCGGCGCATTTATACGAGCAGTCAAATCACAAGGCCCCGCCTTCCAGCAGTAATGAGCCGTCAAATCACAAAAGCCCTTGCCTCTCGTGAAACCAACCAAGCTAGACTGCCCCGCCCTCTAGCCTTTTAAAAAATGTATACTTTTGTACAACAGTAGTATCGATGGATTGCGCCATGGAGCAAAACTTGAAATTAAAAAAAAGGTGGTACATATAGAGAGTGCTTGTCCCCAAATTATGCATATAGTACTATTAGAAAGGCTAGTCACAATAATGGTGTCCATCACAACCCACCCCTCAAATAAAACTAAGAGGGTGCTTGGATACGTTTTAGTCCCATGACTAAAAGTAGTGGGACTAAAACATGCTAGCCTCACCCATGCTTGGATCCAAATACTAAAAAGGCTAAAATCAAGTTAATGAGCATTTATTACCCTCCAAACCCTCCAATCCAGAACTCACTTGTGTTAAAGGAGAGGAGTTAAATGAGTAGAGAGAGGACTAATGCACATTTTAGTAGGGGTACCCCTCACTAAAAATTTTTAGTCTCAAGACTAGTTTTAGCCCCTCTTTAGTCAGGGGTGCTTGGAACTTTAGCCTCTTAAAGAGACTATTTTTAGTCAGACTAAAATAAGTCCCTTGGATCCAAGCACCCTCTAAGCATCCTGGAATTCTTTGACAAATTAAGCACCCTGAAATTCTTTGACAACTAAACTGCTGGCTATATGATGTTGGCCATATATATTGTACGTATATAATGTGAAGAAACGAGTGGTAGTACTATACCAACTAAAAGATGAAATGTAAGAAATACTAGTATGTACGTACTTAAGAGTTAAAGTAACGAGAAGAAACATAACATAGTTCTGCCGGGGGCTCAGCACAACACACCCCTCAAATTAAATTAAGCACACCTGAAATTAAACTTTGCAACTATTCTGGTAGACACTGCATTAGAACCACCATGAGCAACGACACTGCCACCTTACTCGGAGTCCTCGTCCACGTCCTCGACTTCGTCCTTGTCCCTCTTCCTCTTGGCTGATACTTCTTTGCTTGAACCACACACTTGGCTATTGCTCTTCATCCAACCCTTGTAGATATTGAAGCAAAGGTAGCCATCCATTGCAGCGTAGTGGATGTGGTCTATATCTAGTACATTCCGCTGCCATGCATGACGATGAACCGTGTAATGAGGTTTCTCCAGTTTACCATACGAAGGATGAACCATGGCTCCTGCCAGGGTCAGCATTGAAGGCTGACGAGAGGACACCAATCGATTCTTCTGGAGGTCGAAGGTGTTGCCTACAACAAGGCATATCCGACGCAGGACTTCTTTGTCGTTACCAAAGTCTACAGTAACAAATTTCACTGTTTTGTCCTTGAGGAAGTTCTTAAAATCCTGGCACTCAACGTCGGCATGGCATATGTGGTAGACTAAGCAAATGTTATGTACGCAAACCTGGATCACGGCGGGCTTCTTCCTCTCTTAGTCCTTTAGATCCTTCTCTCGTCCCAGGACTGTGGTGTACTCAACATCTAGCCCAGCGACCCACTCATCATCTGAGTTTTCGAACATGCGTCTGAAGCGTGAAAGGCATCCTTTCACTGTCGCGGAAGAACGGGTGTAGATGACGTCGAACTCATCGCCGGTGATGGTTCTAACCTTGTACTCACCGGCGATCGTGGAGATTTGGGACGCCATGGATTTGGGAGGAATGTTAGGATTAGTGGAACTGCCGTAATGTGAATGGATGGGACGACTAGGAGTGAACCACCATAGTATTGAAGGACGTGCGTGGACGAGTAGGAGCAAACTGCCAGCGTGCGAATGGCAGGGTAGTGGCTTTCCATTCTCCCATGATACGGGCTTCCGAGAGCCCTTGGATCTGAGATCGAACGGTTGCATGGCGTGATTCTAGACCTATGGGTGAATATCCTATCCTGGAGGGTTATTCTGCAAATTTTCAGCAACTTAGCATGCGACCGTTTGATCTCAGATCCAAGGGCTGCCAGCAGCCCGTATCATGGTCGCGCCTACCACTACCGTCACGTCACTCGCGTGGTCACGCCCTTGGAGATTTAACACGGTGCGTTAGGCTATCTGATGTTGGCATGTCATACATAGTCATCACTTAGTTACTCATACTACAACAAGGTTGGCTATAAGTGTATTTTTTACTCCTCTCTATCTCTTTCTTCGTACTCAAGGAAGAAACGGTGCTAAGCGCATGTATTTATTGCATTTCCCAAGGAGTGACCTCTTCCAATGAAATGGTGTTGCTAAGTTTGCTTCATTTAATTAGCTATAGACTCAAAATTGTATTTTCACCTAGGTACACGCACTTAGCACCGCTTCTTCCTTGGGTCACCAAACTAGTCTCTCTCTTCTTGATTAACTTGGCACATCAGACTTTATGCCTATGTGGCAAGCTTAAGCACCTGTAGGAGCAAGTAAAAGTAAGTACAATAGTGCGCTTTACATGGCATTTTTGCATATGTGGAGGAAAGAGAGGCAAGGAAAAAGTGGAGAAGTGGGCTCTCATGCAAGAGCCAGCCTCTACTACATGGTGGAGCATTGGGAGAGGCACCTGTATGGAGGTGGCTAGGAATCTGGGAGACTCACGCCGGTCGTAGCGCCGCAGTTAAAATGATAATGGCAAGTCAAATCATGGGGCCCACTTTTCCAGCAGTAACTCGCTGTCAAATCACACAGCCCTACGTTTGCAACAGCCTACTCCATCGTCTTCTCGCATCTCTGTCGAACCGACTAGGCGGAACTGCCCTGCCGCCTACCGCGCAGGAAAATCCCCGCCCTCGACTTTTAAATAGTATAAAATATACTAATTTTGTATCCATGGATTGCGCCCGCGCCATGGGGCAAAGCGTCTAGAAAACGGACGAGAGACGGTGGTCTTGCAATAGAGAAGAGGGAGAGGCGAGACGGTGGTTTTGGAATGGAGATGATGGAGAGGAGATGAGGTGGTTTTGCAATGGAGAAGAGGGAGAGGAGTGTGCGGCAGCGATTTAGGATTGGACGAGAGGGTCGGCACGCTCTGACTGGATCAAAATCAAAATCAATTTACCCTTCAATTAAGAAAGCGACTCCACATTAACCAGTGTCCCTTTTATTTTGGGTCATAATTGACCATGATTTTCGCACATAAAATATATGTTATACGTTGTATACAAGGCCACTATCAAAATTACAATTTGCAACTATACAAGGCCACTAACATTAATCGAGGCAAAATTGATGGCGTTTGCCTCGTACTAGCACCCGAGGACATTAATATCCCTTGTGTGCATGCAGGAGTGAGAAGGTTAGCTTGCATTCCCAACATTAATCAACCAATGAGGAGTAAGAGGGTTGGCTTGTTGTGCTTGGGAGAGAAAAACCACATTAATTAACACGACAATCAAGGTTACAAGCTAGCTTGCAACATTGACTTAAACATAGCATTGATTTTTACCTTGGTACCTGTAATATGAGTTTGTGGCCTTGTATACAAAAATGGAGGGAGTATAATTTGAAAGTACATTCAGATACAAACCAAACGATACAATTATTGGTGACATGCATTCACATTTTTCTTGTTAAATACAGTACGTGGTCAAACTTTGACCCAAAATACGCGAAACAACAAAAAAATACTTCCGAGACCAGCGCCGCTCTTCCGCTCTTCTCCTCTTAAACCACCGCCGCTCCTCTCCTGTTCCAATCTAAATGCAGCACCGCTCCTCTCCTCTTCCATTTCAAAACCACCGCCCCTCCTCTCCTGTTCCAGTCCAAAACCAGCGTCGCTCCTCTCCCATTCTAATCCAAAACCAGCGCTGCTCCTCTCCTCTTCCATTCAAAAACCACCGCTAGCGAGTGAAGGTGCCGTGGAGAAGTAGATCGATGGAGGAGTACAACCGGTACGTGAGGATCGCAGACGACGACCCTGTGAAGCTAGCTAGGATGTTGGAGATACAGTCTTGGTTTGACAACAAGGACCGACTAGCGGCAACGGCGACATCCATGGACAAATATCTGCAACAGAGCAAAAAGGCGGCGATACTCCTGGAGGGAGTCGCGCCGGAGTACATAGAGCTACTCCTCTGGGCCATGGAGCAAACAGATTCACCGAATCTGATCATGAGGGAGCGGTGGTGGGAGTATCGATCCCAGATGGAGCATCCACCAGATATTGAAGGATCGAGCATCTAGAGGGTGCCGTTTGTGAGGGTGTCCTGTCAGAGTGAGCCGGTGGAGTCTTCGTCGACTGAACCCAACTGCAAGAGGATAAAAGTAGTTGTCCCGACGATGCTTCCCCGCCGTCGTCTCCCTCGCCGTTCACATCTTCTCACGGGGCGGCTGTCTGCCGCCGAGGAATAGGAGGGGGCTGCCCCCTAGCCCAATAGTCAGGCAGGTTGTGAATTGTCAGGAGGAGCTTAGGGTTTTCAGTATTTGCAGGTTGTGAATTGTGTTTTGTGTTGTGTATTTTGAGAGTACTTTCAGATATGAATGTCTTTTGAATTTCAGATTTGCAGTATTGAGCATATAAAGTATTTTATGAATTCTAGAGATCTATTTTTAGCACTTAAAAAATGTAGTTTCATAGGAGTATAAAAGTGCAGACAATGTGATTCTCAGAGAAGAAACTGCAAGTTTCAGTTTCAGATAAGAAACTGCAACTTTCAGAGGCAGAGCATTTATATTAACACGACCTTTTCAAACAGGGTTAACATCATGTTGGAAGTTTTATTCATGGTCGAAAATGGAACTACTAGCCAGTTAACATCATGCTGATCAGCATTCATGCATAGCACATCTTCATATGATGCACAGTCAAAATGCCCACACAATGTCGATTGTGCGAAACATAGAGAAAACGAGGGACGAAGTTTTGGCAAGTGTTGGACGTGGTTTTGGGCTGCCCCGTCTAGGCTTTCATTTTTAACATGCGCAGCCCACGACCTCGGATGGGAGGTCCATAGGCCTGTTTGTATTTTCTTAGGGCCGTCATGTATCGACCAGCCTATGGACCTCCCATCCGAGGTTTTATTTTTGGCAGCCCAATTTATGTATTTTTTTGAAGAAAACGCAGAGGTCTGTTCTATTTTTCCATATAAGAATAGGAATGCCAGGTCCAACTTATGTTTCCCTTTTAACTATATTATATATATTTAAATTATTTTATATGTTGACTGTTTAGTTCACATACTCCCTCCTTTTCGGTTTATAGGGCTTATCTCAAAATTTTAGTTTTTCTATTTTATAAGGCTCAATTTGGTTGTTTTCCATCACATGTTCAGATTCCAAGGTGCATTAAATCATTGCATGCAAGTATTAAGAGAAAATTGACCAATGCATGTACTTTATGCATGCATGCATTGCAATTTATGCATTGATAAACATAATTTTTTGAGGAAAACAAGTGCATTAATTAGGTGCTTTTGCAAACTACAAAAAGTATTCCACCATTCATCATCTACCTTGGTTGGTGAGATTTTTGAATTGAGCTCTATAAACCGAAAAGGAGGGAGTAATTGGCAAATAGATCTCGCCGCCACCCCCCGCCTCCTGACTCTGAGCGTGCCTGCCCCCCTCAGCAAGTCCGCTCACGCGCCCCATGGAGTCACTGACCATATCCACGGGGGAATGGCTGGAAGACAGGCAGATGTACAAGATGCATCTCCCACATGTCTACAAAGCCTTCCCGCGGATGCTCCAGCCGCTCGACTCCGTCGCGCCGGCGGTGCTGCGGGAGACTCGAGGGAGGAGATGGAGGGAGCGGGCGATGCGGAACCGTGATGACGCTCTCTCCTGGACCCAGTGCACGCGCGAATGGAGGGAAGCAGAGGAGGAAGCTGCAAGGGAGGAATCCGAGGTGGGAGCGAATCCGTTCTCTCACTCGCGCAGGTATGCTCGGATGTGCAAGGATCATGTGGACTGGGAGCTGCTAAATCTAGCCCTGCGGATCTACTTCGAAGGAGATTTCTCGCAGAAGCACAGGATGCCCACCCCAGTGAGCCGCTGATTGCGTTCGTTCGATGGGCGAAAGGAGAAGTGAACTCAGGAGATCCACGCCGTGCTGCGAGATGGGAATGCTTGACTGGACTCCTGCCCACCAGCACGCCACCGGAGCCGGAGCAGGTGGATCCCCTACCTTACCTCTCCCCCAAACCTGCAGAAGATTGAAATTAGGCTTGAAATCTGCTTCAATTGAGCTGTCTGGTGGTTATTTCTGCTTCTTGAGAGACAACATCTGGCTGGAGGATGAGAAGGAACCAGGAACTCTGATGAATTTCCCCTATCACAATAGGGGGAGCGCCGGTTGGGCAGTGGTACGACCCACCTCTGCCCCAAATGGGGGCACAATCTGGGCAGGCTCTTGTAATTGCCCAAGATCAATCTGCTGGTGGTTCTGACTCTCAGATCAGTGGGAAATCTCAAGGCAAGAATCAACAAAAGAAGAGATAGGACATCCAGAAAACTTCTCCTGCCCCTGCTTCAGGCCTTATGGCATACTCTGAGGTGATCTGCTACAACTGTGGGGAACCAGGGCATCATTTGGATAAATGTGCAAGCCCAAGAGTTGTTTTATCTGCAAAATGGTTACCCATAAAGTTGAGAATTGCCCTGTCAGAAGGAAAACCCACAGTTCTGCTAGATATGTTGGAAGTCCTGCTCTAGGATTATGTCCACCATTGACAGAATTTTCTGTGACACAGAATTAGATAGTTTCTTTCCCCTTTCTAGTTGTAGAGCTCTGCCCAGATGTGGTAGTGACCACACTCCTTTGCTCTGGGACTCTGGTCTTAACCAAACTCCAAAGAGCAATAGTTTTAAATTTGAAAAGTGGTGGTTTCTTAGAGAAGATTTTACTGAGCTAGTCAGGAAAATCTGGAATGAGCCTACTGGGAGCAGTTGCCCCCTATAAAATTGGCAGATCAAAATCAGGAGATTTAGAAGAACTACCAAAGGGTGGAACTCCAATGAGGAAGCTAATCTTAGAAGATACAAAAGGCTTCTCCTCCTTGCGTTTGATTCTCTAGATATTAAGGTAGAAACCACTGACCTCTCTGGCTGAGACTAATAGATTAAACTTTGTCCATGGAGAGCTCAAGAAAATTTGGCGTCAAGAAGAAATCAAAGCCAAACAAAGGTCTAGAGATAGGAACATTAAGGAGGGTGATAGAAATACTGCTTACTTCCATGCAGTAGCTAACCAGAGGAGGAGGAAAACCCTCATTCACTCCCTTGATGGCCCTAATGGCCCTGTTACTGAGGTAGATGAGATGCTGAAAGTGGCTAGTGACTTCTACAAAGACCTGTTTAAGAAAGAAAACCCTTCCGGGTTCTCTCTACAAAACAATTTTTTATCTGCTTCTGAAAAAGTCTCTCCTGCTGAAAATGAGCTGCTAGAAGCCCCTTTTTCAGAGACAGAGGTGAAGGAAGCCATTTTAGCTCTTATCCTGATGGGGCTCCTGGTCCTGATGGGATTCCCTTCTTGTTTTACCAGCATTTTTGGGACTTGGTGAAAAATGATCTCTTAGATCTTTTCCAAGCCTTTCATAGAGGAGAGTTGGATCCAGCAACTTACTCATGGGGGGTCTGTTGGGGTCAAGTTAAATAACTGTGAAAGTGATTTTTTCCTTGCTGGTAAAGGCCTTAGGCAAGGTGACCCCATCTCCCCGCTTTTGTTTAATTTAGTAGTGGACGTTCTTACTAAAATACTGAGCAAAACTGCTAATCATAGTCTGATTGCAGGGCTCTGTCCTGAGGTCTGCCCTGGTGGCATCATCTGCCTTCAATATGCAGATGATACCATCCTTTTCTTAGACAATGACTCCACACATGCTAGCAATCTAAAAACTGTTCTAACCTGGTTTGAACAAGTCTCAGGCATGAGAATCAACTACTCTAAAAGTTAACTCATCCCTATCAACATGGATGATCAGGAGTTAGCTGACTTCCTCTCTATTCTAGTCTATAATAAAGGTAACTTCCCCATTAAGTACCTAGGTATCCCTCTCCACTATAATAAACTGAGGAGAGAGGATATCCAACCCTTCTGGATCAAATCATTAAAAGGATTGCTGGGTGGAGGGGCAAACTTCTCTCTTACAGAGGTAGATTGATCCTCATACAAGCTTGTTTGGCTAGCATTCCAGTGTATCTCCTCTCCTTCTTCAAGTTCCCTAAATGGGCAGTGAACCTCATCAATTCTCAGATGTCTCATTGCTTGTGGAATGATTTTGAGGGAAATAGGAAGCTACATCTTGCTAATTGGGCCCTAGTCTCTATGAAAAAAGATTTTGGAGGCCTAGGCATACCTAACCTCCAAGAAATTAACATCTGTCTTCTAGGGTCTTGGATTAAAAGATTCTATGAGGAAGACCTGAAACCCTGGAAGCTTCTTATTGCCCATAAATACGTAGGAAATAAACCTAATATTTTTGTCCCTTCCTCCAACCCTAAGACCTCTAGATTCTGGGAAGTATTAAAATCTATTATGCATGCTGTGAAATTTGGCTACAGATGGAACATAGGGGATGGGAGCAGAACCAGGTTCTGGGAAGATACTTGGTTTGGCACATCCCCCCTAGCAGTCCAATTTTGGCCTATTTACTCTGTCCGCAATGAGCTTAACAAAAGTGTCAATGAAGTTTGGGACGGTCAATGCTTAAAATTCTCTTTTAGAAGGAACTTTAGTGATAGTCTCATGGAACAATGGTTCCAGTTGGAGGAAATTGCCAAAAATATTACCTTTACTGCCGAGCCGGATGCCCTAATTTGGCAGCTGGACAATAAGGGGAAGTATTCCTCCAGCTCCCTCAATCATGTTATCAACTTTAGAGGGGTTCAACCCGTGTTTATCCCTGCTGTCTGGAAATTGAGAGTTCCCCTAAAATTCATGTATTTCTCTAGCTTCTCTCCAAAAACAAATTGATGACTAGGGATAACCTTAGGAAGAGACACATCATAAAACCCCTTGATTGTGTTTACTACTTGGAACAAGAGTCTTGTTGTCACCTATTTTTTGAATGTATAGTTGCTAAACATCTCTAGGCCTACATTAAGGAATATTTCTCTAGTCAGATTGGCTCATCCTTCGAATCTGTCGCCAGATTCTGGATTGCTACCAAAAAGTGCTCAGTTTTAAACACTGTTAGCTCAGCTGTCCTTTGGTGCCTCTGGAAATATAGAAATGCTATGATTTTCAGTAACACCTCCTGGATTTCCATTCCACATGTCTTGAGGTTGATCAGGAACATGGTGAGGAACTGGGCGATTCTCTCCTCCGGATCGGACAAGGACAAGTTGACGAGCTTCGTGGAAACCCTAACAAGATCCCTCCAGAAACCGTTGGCGATCACTTGTGGCTAAACAAGGCTCGACCTGCTCTGGGGCTGGACCCGTTGGCTCATGTCAAGATCTCTGATGAAGATGATGGGCACCTGGCGCCGAAAAAGAGGGACATCCACCATGCTACGCCTTCCAGCCCGGTGTCTCCGCTTGCTTACTGGTTGCCGCAGGCTGACACGGCCCCTCGGCTGAAGACCATGAAGGCTTCGCTGGACCCTCCTTGTGTCATTTGAGTGCTCTATCCGCTCTGCCTTTGGCACCGCTCGGGTGATTTGTGTTATTCAGAGAACTTGTTCATCCACCCCCCTAGTTTGTAGCTTTTCTACCTTTGCTTTCGGACTGCTCTTTGAGCTGCTGTATCAGAATATGTTGTGGTTTTGTTCTCAGTAATGGAACCGGGGAGATGCTCCCTGTTTTTCTAAAAAATATATTTTATATGTTATTATATATTATTTTTATTGTCATCATATATTTAACATATACTTACATATGTAAGAAAACAATATTCCACATCTTATTAACTTATAAAAATAATTTCTTAACAAATAAAATCCTGGATTGTTTTGGCACGAAAATCCTAGTGATTGTGTACAAAAGCTTGGTAAGATTTAAGGACGAATGTAATAATATCACTTATTATTTAAATATATTTATAACAAAATGCTCAGGCCCTTTTTATTTTTTGATTACATTGCTGCCCCAACCCAACATTATAATTAGAATCAGCCCAGCAAAATCGTGTATTTCGAGAAAGTGCAAATGGCCTGTAATTTTTTAGGAAATAAAATAAATGGGCTGCATGGACGCTACATTATTTGTTCACCCAGCCCAGCTAATATCTATAATTCAAAAAAAAGATCAAATTGACTGTAAATTCTACCGCGCAAAAAAGACTGTAAATTCTGAAAAATGGGTTGAATACGTGCCACATTTTTGGGTCAAGAAATGATTCTGACATGTCAGCCGTTGGATTTACATCCAACGACCGGCATCCATCTTCAATCTCTCGTCTTCTTCCTCCAGCGCCACCGGGACCACCTCCCGCCTCCTGCTGCTAGCAGCTCTGCTTAGCATGCTTCGCTATGAAGTGCTACTCCACCGCTAGCCAGGCCATCCCTCCACTCCTCCATACCTCCTGTTCTTCTCCACCGACTGCCGAACCACACCGCAATAGAACCAGTTAACCCTTGTAAACCTCTCTGTCTGCGACTCTACTCCCACGTCTTCCCATCTCCGGCTCGTTGCTGTCCGGGGCCTCGCCGTCGTCCACCACCTTGGATGCGCTCGGCACGACGTGGTCAACGAACGACATCATCAGAAGTAGACTGTGCGTGGAGAGGCTGACAGCTGGGTCCACGGCCGCACACAAGGAAATGCCTCCTTATTACACGCAAAATAATGATTCCTCCACCTGACATCTGGGACCCACCGGAAGGGCCTCTGTATTTCGCGAAATAAAGTGCCCCCCGCTGACATGTCGGACCCACCAGCTATCTTCACACGCAAGGAAGTGCCTCCTTATTACGCACAAAAAAATGAATACTCCCCCGGCTAGCTGGGACCCAGCATAGTGGGAGGCTGACTTGTGGGCCTACTAAGTTGACGGGGATGAAGGGCTTTGTCAACTTAGTCAATATGAACGATTCTATCTCCAGTGACCGTACGATGTCCATCCAACGGCCGTAGTGCTTCTTCAACCTCTGGTCTTCTTGCTCCAGCCGCCCAAAGCAGTGCTGGTCATGCCGCATGCTCCTGCCTCCCGTCGCCGGCTGTGCTGCCGTAGAGGCCTCACCGCCCCCTACTATTCCCACCGCTGGCTAGGCCCTACGGCGACGGCAGCCTCACACCGTAGCCGAACCAGTGAACCCTCGTAGTCCTCTTCGCGCGGGCTTCCACTCCCGTGTCGTCCCCTTCCTAGGCCTCACCGTCGTCCACCACCGTGGTGCTCTCCGCGCGGCGTGGTCAACGTGGTCAAGGAACGACTTCCATCAGAAGAGTACTGTACGTGGAGAGGCTAACAGCTAGGTCCACGGCCACAACCCAGTTTTTTTGTGATTTGCCAAGTAAGTCGCTTTGTCAGGCCTGTTGGGCTGCAAATCTTTCAAGACGAGGAGAGCTGTCATTCGGCTGGCCGAGAAAATGGCCCATCAGTAATGAGAAATGGGCTGTACATTTTTAAAACACATCAAACCGGCAATTAGTTTCAAATATCTTTTTTTCATTTCAAGATTTTAAATTACATTAATTTTTATGCGTGGAGAATTTGTTGGATTTTATATTGACATACATTTATTTTTAAAATCAGTTTAAATGTGAGTCGAAATTTCGGGATTAAAAACAGTTCGGACCGCACCGAAATATGCAAAATTTCGTATATTTTTTAACCGTTGCCACAATATGGGCTGTAATGCTAACAAAAATAATATGGGATCCAAAAAAAACCTTAAGAATTAGCAAATGGGCTGTAAATTATTAGAAATAATGGCAGATGGGCTGTATGCTATTTTCCACAGATTGGAGGCTTTCCTAAAAAAAGGATGACACACAAGCACTGACTGTTGGATGTCCATCCAACGGCCGTCGTGCTTCTTCAATCTCTGCTCTTCCTGCTCCAGCCGCTCAAACAAGCGCCGGCGGGACTGCCTGCTCCCTCCTCCTCGCGGCCGGCTGTGCTGCTGCGCAGGCCTCACCGCCCGACCATAGTTCCATCGCTGGCCTAGCGGCCTCTACTCACCCACACCTGTTGTTATTCTCCGGCGACGACAGACGAACCAGTAAACCCTCGTACAGTCGTACTCCCCTCTGCGTGGGAAACAACTTCCGAGTCTTCCCTGCCTCCGTGTCGTCCCCTTCCTAGGCCTCGCCGTCGTCCACCGCCCTGGTGCTCTCGGCGCGGCGTGGTCAACGTGGTCAATGAACGACACCATCGGAAGTAGACTGTGCGTGGAGAGGCTGACAGCTGGGTCCACGGCCGCACACACGGAAATGCCTCCTTATTACGCGCAAAATAATGATTCCTCCACCTGACATCTGGGACCCACCGGAAGGGCCTCTGTATTTCGTGAAATAAAGTGCCCCCCGCTGACATGTCGGACCCACCAGCTATCTTCGCACGCAAGGAAGTGCCTCCTTATTACGCATAAAAAATGAATATTCCCCGTGCTAGCTGGAACCCTGCATAGTGGGAGGCTGACTTGTGGGCCTACCAAGTTGACGGGGACGGAGGGCTTTGTCAACTTAGTTAATATGAACGATTCTAGCTCCTGTTACCGTACGATGTTCATCCAACGGTCGTAGTGCTTCTTCAACCTTTGGTCTTCTTGCTCCAGCCGCCCAAACCAGCGCCGGTCGTGCCGCGTGCTCCTGCCTCCCATGGCCGGCTGTGATGCCACGGAGGCCTCACCGCCCCCTACTACTCCCACCGCTGGCTAGGCCATCCCTCTACTCACCCACACCCCCTGTTATTCTGCGGCGACAGCAGCCTCACACCACAGCCGAACCAGTGAACCCTCGTACTCCTCTTCGCGTGGGCATCCACTCCTGCGTCTTCCCCGGCTCCGAGTCGTCCCCTTCCTAGTCCTCGCCGTCGTCCACCGCCCTGGTGCTCTCAGCGCGGCGTGGTCAACGTGGTCGACGACCGACTTCCATCAGAAGAGTACTGTATGTGGAGAGGCTGACGGCTGGGTCCACGGCAGCTGTAAGGAAGTGACTCCTTATTACGCGGAAAATAATTATTCCTCCACCTGACAGTGGGGACCCACCGGACGGGCCACTAGTATTTTGTGAAAAAATCATTTCCCCCTGACTACTAGGACCCACTGGACGGGCCACCGTATTTCGCGAAAAAAACGTTCCCCCCCGCTGTCAGCTTGGACCCACCGGAAGTGCCACCTTATTACGCACAAAAAAATGAATACTCCCCCAGCTAGCTGGGACCCACCTTGCTGGGAGGCTGACTTGTGGGCCTACTAAGTTGACGGGGACGAAGGGCTTTGTCAACTTAGTCAATATGAACGATTCTAGCTCCAGTGACCGTACGATGTCCATCCAACGGCCGTAGTGCTTCTTCAACCTCTGGTCTTCTTGCTCCAGCCGCCCAAAGCAGTGCTGGTCATGCCGCATGCTCCTGCCTCCCGTGGCCGGCTGTGCTGCCGTAGAGGCCTCACCGCCCCCTACTATTCCCACCGCTGGCTAGGCCCTACGGCGACGGCAGCCTCACACCGTAGCCGAACCAGTGAACCCTCGTAGTCCTCTCCGCACGGGCTTCCACTGCCGCGTCGTCCTCTTCCTAGGCCTCGCCGTCGTCCACCGCCGTGGTGCTCTCCTCGCGGCGTGGTCAACGTGGTCAATGAACGACTTCCATCGGAAGAGTACTGTACGTGGAGAGGCTGACAGCTGGGCCCACGGCCACAACCCATTTTTTTGTGATTTGCCAAGTAAGTCGCTTTGTCAGGCCTGTTGGGCTGCAAATCTTTCAAGACGAGGAGAGCTTTCATTCGGCTGGCCGAGAAAATGGCCCATCAGTAATGAGAAATGGGTTGTACATTTTTAAAACACATCAAAACGGCAATTAGTTTCAAATATCTTTTTTTATTTCACGATTTTAAATTACATTAATTTTTATGCGTGGTGAATTTGTTGGATTTTATATTGATATACATTTATTTTTAAAATCAGTTTGAATGTGAGTCGAAATTTCGGGATTAAAAACAGTTCGGACCGCACCGAAATATGCAAAATTTCGTATATTTTTTAACCGTTGCCACAATATGGGCTGTAATGCTAACAAAAATAATATGGGCTCCAAAAAGACCTTAAGAATTAGCAAATGGCTGTAAATTATTAGAAATAATGGCAGATGGGCTGTATGCTGTTTTCCATAGATTTGACGCTTTCCTAAAAAAAGGTTGACGCACAAGCACTGACTGTTGGATGTCCATCCAACGGCCGTCGTGCTTCTTCAATCTCTGCTCTTCCTGCTCCAGCCGCTCAAACAAGCGCCGGCGGGACTGCCTGCTCCCTCCTCCTCGCGGCCGGCTGTGCTGCCGCGGAGGCCTCACCGCCCGACCGTACTCCCATCGCTGGCCTAGCGGCCTCTACTCACCCACACCTGCTGTTATTCTCCGGCGATGGCAGACGAACCAGTAAACCCTCGTACATTCGTACTCCCCTCCGCGTGGGAAACAACTGCCGAGTCTTCCCTGCCTCCGTGTCATCCCCTTCCTAGGCCTCGCCGTCGTCCACCGCCCTGGTGCTCTCGGCGCGACATGGTCAACATGGTCAATGAACGACACCATCGGAAGTAGACTGTGCATGGAGAGGCTGACAGCTGGGTCCACGGCCGCACACAAGGAAATGCCACCTTATTACGCGCAAAATAATGATTCCACCACCTAACATCTGGGACCCACCGGAAGGGCCTCTGTATTTCGCAAAATAAAGTGCCCCCCGTTGACATGTCGGACCCACCAGCTATCTTCGCACGCAAGGAAGTGCCTCCTTATTACGCACAAAAAAATGAATATTCCCCCTGCCAGCTAGAACCCAGCATAGTGGGAGGCTGACTTGTGGGCCTACCAAGTTGACAGGGATGGAGGTGCCAACTTAGTCAATATGAACGATTCTAGCTCCTGTTACCGTACGATGTTCATCCAACGGCCGTAGTGCTTCTTCAACCTCTGGTCTTCTTGCTCCAGCCGCCCAAACCAGTGCCAGTCGTGCCGTGTGCTCCTGCCTCCCGTGGCCGGCTATGATGCCGCGGAGGCCTCACCGCCCCCCTACTACTTCCACCGCAGGCCAGGCCATCCCTCTACTCACCCACACCCCCTGTTATTCTGCGGCGACAACAGCCTCACACCGCAGCCGAACCAGTGAACCCTCGTATTCCTCTTCGCGCGGGCATCCACTGCTGCGTCTTCCCCGGCTCCGAGTCATCCCCTTCCTAGTCCTCGCTGTCGTCCACCGCCCTGGTGCTCTCGGCACGGCGTGGTCAACGTGGTCAATTACCGACTTCCATCGGAAGAGTACTGTATGTGGAGAGGCTGACAGCTGGGTCCACGACAGCCGCAAGGAAGTGCCTCCTTATTACGCGGAAAGTAATTATCCCTCCACCTGACAGCGGGGACCCACCTGTTGGGCCACCAGTATTTTGCGAAAAAATCGTTTCCCCCTGACTGCTGGGACCTACCAGACGGGCCACCGTATTTTGCGAAAAAAACGTTCCCCCCGCTGTCAGCTCGGACCCACCGGAAGTGCCTCCTTATTACGCACAAAAAAATGAATACTCCCCCGGCTAGCTGGGACCCACCTTGCTGGGAGGCTGACTTGTGGGCCTACTAAGTTGACGGGGACGAACGGCTTTGTAAACTTAGTCAATATGAATGATTCTCCTCCAGTGACCGTACGATGTCCATCCAACGGCCGTAGTGCTTCTTCAACCTCTGGTCTTCTTGCTCCAGCCGCCCAAAGCAGCGC
Source organism: Triticum urartu (assembly GCF_003073215.2). Classification (NCBI taxonomy): domain Eukaryota; kingdom Viridiplantae; phylum Streptophyta; class Magnoliopsida; order Poales; family Poaceae; genus Triticum; species Triticum urartu. The sequence goes on along the minus strand of NC_053024.1, from coordinate 127,391,821 downwards.
CGGTCATGCCACATGCTCCTGCCTCCCGTGGCCGGCTGTGCTGCCGTAGAGGCCTCACTGCCCCCTACTATTCCCATCGCTGGCCAGGCCCTGCGGCGACGGTAGCCTCACACCGCAGCCGAACCAGTGAACCCTCATAGTCCTCTCCGTGCGGGCTTCCGCTGCCTCGTCGTCCCCTTCCTAGGCCTCGCCGTCGTCCGCCGCCGTGGTGCTCTCCGCGCAGCGTGGTCAACGTGTCAAGGAACGACTTCCATCGAAAGAGTACTGTACATGGAGAGGCTGACAGCTGGGTCCACGGCCACAACCCAGTTTTATTGTGATTTGCCAAGTAAGTTGCTTTGTCAGGCCTGTTGGGCTGCAAATCTTTCAAGACGAGGAGAGCTTTCATTCGACTGGCCGAGAAAATGGCCCATCAGTAATGAGAAATGGGTTGTACATTTTTAAAACAAATCAAACCGGCAATTAGTTTCAAATATCTTTTTTTTTCATTTCAAGATTTTAAATTACATTAATTTTTATGCGTGGAGAATTTGTTGGATTTTATATTGATATACATTTATTTTTAAAATCAGTTTGAATGTGAGTCGAAATTTCGAGATTAAAAACAGTTCGGACCACATCGAAATATGCAAAATTTCGTATAATTTTTTAACCGTTGCCATAATATGGGCTGTAATGCTAACAAAAAGAATATGGGCTCCAAAAAAAACTTAAGAATTAGCAAATGGGCTGTAAATTATTATAAATAATGGCAGATGGGCTGTATGCTGTTTTCCACAGATTTGGGGCTTTCCTAAAAAAAGGTTGACGCACAAGCACTGACTCTTGGATGTCCATCCAACGGCCGTCGTGCTTCTTCAATCTCTGCTCTTCCTGCTCCAGCCGCTCAAACAAGCGTCGGCGGGACTGCCTGCTCCCTCCTCCTCGCGGCCGGCTGTGCTGCCGCGCAGGCCTCACCGCCCGACCGTACTCCCATCGCTGGCCTAGCCATCCCTCTACTCACCCATACCTGCTGTTATTCTCCGGCGACGGCAGACGAACCAGTAAACCCTCGTACAGTCGTACTCCCCTCCGCGTGGGAAACAACTGCCGAGTCTTCCCTGCCTCCGTGTCGTCCCCTTCCTAGGCCTCGCCGTCGTCTACCGCCCTGGTGCTCTCGGCGCGGCGTGGTCAACGTGGTCAAGGAACGACTTCCATCGGACGTGGACTATACGTGGAGAGGCTGACAGCTGGGTCCACGGCCGCAGCAAGGAAGTGCGTCCTTATTACGCGAAAAATAATGATTCCTCCACCTGACAGCTGGGACCCACCAGACGGGCCACTGTATTTCGCGCGCAAGGAAGTGCGTCCGGGCAAAAAAATGATTCGCCCCCTGACTGCTGGGACCGACCCACTACATCTTCGCAGGAAGGAAGTGCCTGACAGTCGGGACCCACCTGGTCGAAGCGTACGTAGCATTGTCATTCTGGTCGCGAACGTGTACGTACATACTGGCCGATGTAGAGGCGCGCACGTGTTGTAGTAGAGGCGCGCACGTGTCGTAGTAGAGGCGCGCACGTAGCATTTACACATACGTACAGCGGCTAGGGTGCAAGAAAGAAAATACGTGCATGTATGTGTACATACAGACGGGGTCTCGAACGCCTACTCGCGCATACGTACGGCCAGGGCTCGTGTACATGGCTGGGTCGGAACAGAGAAATAGCGTCGTCATCGTGTTCATGGGGAGGCAACGGAATGCGTCGTGTTCATGGGGAGGCAAGGGAATGCGTCGTGTTCATCGGGAGGGATTGGACGGAATAGGTGATGGAAACAAGGCCTGGCATACCGCAGAACGGAGGAAACGGCCTTGTGTTCGACCGGCCACGTTCGAAACGGGATCCTGTTCATCGGGAGGGGTCTAGCATACCGCAAAACGGAGGAAACGGACCTCCTACGGTCGAAACGGGGGTCCTGCTGATCGGGAGGGGTCTGGCGTACCACAAAACGGACGAAACAGACTTGTGTTGGAGCGCTACGGTCGAAACGGCGGTCCTGTTCATCGGGAGGGGTGTGGCGTACCGCAAAACGGGACTCCACGGGATACTGTTCATCTCCACCGTCGACCTCCTCCAGCCTCCACGGGCTCCTGTTCATCCAGCCTCCACCGCGCGCTACTCCACGAGCTACTGTTCAACCACCCCTCCACCGTCTACTGTTCATCCAGCCCTCCACACCACGGGGTCCTGTTCAACCACCCCTCCACGGGCACCCCTCCACTGTCTACTGTTCATCCAGCCCTCCAAACCACAGGGTCCTATTCAACCACCCCTCCGCCGTCTACTGTTCATCCAGCCCTCCACACCACGGGGTCCTATTCATCCACCCCTCCATGGGCACCCCTCCACCGTCTACTGTTTATCCAGCCCTCCACCACACCACGGGGTCTTGTTCATCCAGAGGCAACGCCACCGCTCACTATTCATCCAAACCCCCCCGCAACGCTCACTGTTCATCCCATCGATCGGCTTCAGTTAGCAGCAGTAGCGAAGGAATCGCTCGATCGGGTTCAGTTAACAGCCATCGATCGATCGCTCGGGTTCAGTAACGCGTAGCCTGCAGTGCAATCGCTCGGGTTCAGTTAGAGCCCAACGCCTCGCTCGGGTTCAGTTAGAGCCAACGCCTCGCACATGCGCACGTACGTGTACGAGAGAAACGCGCATCGCTCGGCCCCCGACCTCCCACAGTAACCGGGAACTCCCCGAAATTTTCCTCCCCATCGCTTCTACCACGGTTTTTTCCGTCATGGACGGCCCAAAGAATGTCATGCAGCTGCGTCTCCGGCCTGCCTAGGACGAAAAGCCCATTTTCTGTCATGATTTTTTGTCATAGACGTAGGACCCCACCACATCTATGATGATACCGGGTTTTGTCACAATTATCATCATAGAAGTGTCATATGTATGAGATAATTTTTTTTGTTCGGCCCAAAATGTCACGGATGTGTCTTTTTTTTGTAGTGTTCCTTCAATGCGGCAACGGCGGCCCGAAGTTGGGTCTTGCATTCCTCCAGCTCCTGTAACAGTTGAGTATTCTTCTCTGTAAGAACCTGCACAATAGATGATCCTTAAATCAGTTCTGCTAACTGTTTCAAGTCTCATGGGCTACTGATACATATAATCGTCAGATTTGCTTACGCGTACATCCCTTACATACTGGTTCGTGGCTCTGGCTAGACCATTTTGAGCAGCACGGAGGTACGCGTCTCCAGAATTGAAGGCATCAAATGCCTCTGGCAAGAAGCAAGCGTCACGGAGTACGGCCCGGCGACGCCTATGATTCATGGCGCTCTCCACATCTGAATTTGTAGCGGATAGTCTATCTGCATCCTCTGTCAGGGGGAGTATCCGGCGTCCGCCCCATGTCAGCTTCCGCCTCTATGTCCGGCCCTGGAGCCCGACTGGTGGAAGCATGATCGGCAGCCTCACCGGACATATTCCGGTGAGCGTTTTTTCTGTTAAAGAAACATGGACGTCATTACATTTTGAGAAAGATGACAACCATGGAGCGGGGTTTTTGTCATACCTCTGCACCGGCGTCTCCGTCCTGACCGCCTTCCTTTTTGGCCTACCCGGCCTCGGTGCCTCTTGTTGGCGAGTTGCTGCGGGTTCGACACGGCATCCCGAATGCCTTCCCTGTAAAACACCATATGTATATGGTAGGTGAAGTATCCAAAAGGGGATCCTAGTTTCTGGAGTTGGGATTTTGGTTTTTCTTACGAGCGACGCAGGGAGCAGTCCGGGATAGTCGGCCGTAATGGCCACCATGGCGTCATCACAGCTTAATTGATAGAACTGCCGGTCTATCAGCTCCACGAATATGTCCGGATCTTCTTCGGGTCCGGGACTGAGGGCCCGATCGGGGTCCTCTGGTTGTGGGGACGGGCTGTTGACCTCCCTTATGGCTTTTCGCAGTTCCTGCCGTAAAATAGTAAGGTGAGTACCTACAACAAAGAATGTGGGAAGAAAGGGAGTAAGGAGATATAACTCACCCAGCTTGGAGGGTTGTACATGGATAATCCATCCCGTGGCTTGATGCGGATGAACTCCTCTTCCTCTCCCTTGAACAGCTCGGACAGGATTTTTGCTAAAGCAACAGCGTTGTCCGGACCCTTACGTCTGCAACGGGTGGCATCGTCTTCCCCGTTAAAACACCACATTATGCATATTGACATAACCTCGATTATTGTCAATCCTGATTGAGCCAGCGCTTTAATCCGGTTCATCAGGTAAAGGACTTCTCCGTTGTCTTCCTCCTGGGGGCTCCGTGGGCGCCAGCTTCGTCGTTTCTTCAGAGAAGCGTTGTTGAACTCAGGAAGACCCCGCCGAACAGGGTCCGGAAGGGGGACGTCCTCCATATAAAACCATTCTGAAGGCCAGTCCTCAGACGTCTTCTTCGGAGTACCGGACAGGTATCCGGTTTCGGTGATGCGCCATATTTTGGCTCCGCCTACTTGATAAAGTGACCCCTCCTGTGTGCGAGGGACGAGGCAAAATAACCTTTTCCACAGCTCGAAATGAGCCTCGCAGCCCAGGAAACTCGCAGAGGGCAACATAGCCGGTGATGTGTAATATGGAAGCAGGGGTGAAATTATGTAGTTGGAGGCCGTAGAACTCCAGGAGCCCGCGGAGGAATGGATGAATTGGAAATCCGAGTCCACTTAATAAGTAAGGAAAAAGGCATACCCGCTCCCCCGTAGAGGGGCTGGGGAAGCTCTCCGCTTGCTCCCCGCCATTGTAGGTGGCGAGCCTGGCACGGACGGGACCCATATACGCTGGAGGGAGAAATCCCTTAGTCTGCAGTTCGACTAATCGACTGTGTGGGACAGAAAACCTCTCCCAATCGCTGGGCTTAGGGCTACGGGGGCGGGAGGAGGAGCTGCGGAGGTCGGCCATGCTGGAGTGGATTTTTCCGAAGCGCGCTCCGATGGATTCTCGCTGGGGGAGGATGATATGGGTTGGATCTAAGAATCCCCATCCCTTTAATAGACAATTTATTTATCTGGCTAGGGGGGCGAATGTAAAAACACCCTGGCTCCTCGTATTCATTCGACGCGTGGAAGATAGCCCTTATTGGGCGCAGAAGCCAAGAAGTCCAACATTTATGGGGCCGGACACTGCTTAACAAGCATTCAAAATTTGGAGAAGAACCCGCCTAGCAATGCCGAAGACAATACTGCATGTCGGACTTGACGTCATTGAAGCCTGGTTCGGGGGGCTACTGAGGGAGTCCTAGATTAGGGGGTCTCCGGACAGCCGGACTATATCCTTTGGCCGGACTGTAGGATTATGAAGATACAAGATTGAAGACTTCGTCCCGTGTCCGGATGGGACTCTACTTGGCGTGGAAGGCAAGCTAGGCAATACGGATATGTATATATCCTCCTTTGTAACCGACCTTGTGTAACCCTAGCCCCCTCCGGTGTCTATATAAACCGGAGGGTTTTAGTCCGTAGGACAACATACAATCATACCATAGGCTAGCTTCTAGGGTTTAGCCTCTTTGATCTCGTGGTAGATCAACTCTTGTACTACTCATATTATGAAGAATAATCAAGCAGGACGTAGGGTTTTACCTCCATCAAGAGGGCCCGAACCTGGGTAAAACATCGTGTCCCCTGCCTCCTGTTACCATCCGCCTTAGACGCACAGTTCGGGACCTCCTACCCGAGATCTGCCGGTTTTGACACCAACAGTGGTCGACTAAATGTCTTCATCAATTATCCTTGCGTCCTCTAGTGCGGTGTCCTCTGGTGCGGCGCCTCCTCTTGTGGTTTCCTTCGGTGGAGCTCTCTTCATAATCCTCGTTATTGCTCATGAGGGGTCCATCAACTCCACTCAGAAAAAGGTCTTCTCCCAGATCCATCTTCTCCTCCAGTATGGCAATATGTTTCTCCCGGTCCTCGAGTCTATCCATAAAATCTTTGACTTCTTCTTCATGCTCATAGTGGGCTTCACGTGCTGCATCCTCCAGTTCCATTCCACGAAGATGCAACTTTTGGACCGTCTTCAAGCTCCTACGCATCTGAATCTCTAGAGCCCTGATGTGAGCCTCCAAGTCTTGGGCATATGAGCAAACGGAGTCGTCATCAATAGTGCGGATGAGCTCTCCATCTGCAGTCATGCAAGAAATCATGGTGTGGTCTGATCCAACGAGCTCGGCCCTATATTCCTCCTGGATGCGTCCAAGTGCAGTATGAACTGCTATGACTCTCCTGAGTATCCAAGTGGGAGCAGTGAACCTGAAGTCAATGGGCACTGAGAGACTTCCAAAAGTCCTCCTTGGTATGTGTACCTTAATCCTATAGCGAGGGTCTTCTGGAAATGCCATGATAGGGGTCCTGGTGATAGACGGCAGAGCAATCTTCAATTCCTTGATGATCTGGACCAACCTCCTACCGAAAAGCATTGTCTCATCTCGCTAGCAAAACTCCAGGAGGAGACTGGGATGAACTTGACGGCCATCTAGAATGTTGAAATCGGAGGGAAGTATGAAATGAACAGGGGAGAATTACGGAATGATAAGGACATCAAATAAAATAGTTTCTTCCTATGGCTTTCCGATCCTAGGGGTTACGTCCTACGGTCAACGTGTGCTCTGAATACCATCTCTGTAACGACCCGACCCAACATCGGTCAAGTCTCTGTGTAGCTGTACCATCCCAAGATCACACTGGCACACAGTACATTGATGAAAAGATTCAAAGTTCAATCACACCTGAATTTATTATACGATTCTCATATCGAGTCTTTATTACATCGTAATAAATTCAGCCGAAGGCCAACTCATGAGAAATAAACTAAATAAAGCTGCGGAAGCGTAGACGAATAGCGAGCCCATCCAACTCCATAGGGCAATCACCAAGCATAGATCGTAGCCTCACTCCTGGTCGGAAAACTCCTCTGCAACTTGAGACGTTGCAGCCGTGTAGGTCAGCATTTTGAATATGCCGGCAAGTCATAGAGAAAACAACAAATAACAATACTAACACTATATGCAATTTGGCTGTGGGGCTCTAAGTTTTATATTTTTGCGAAAAAGCCAGTTTTTCCCTACAACAAAGGTCTTTCTTGCAATTAATACAAAATGTTGGTAGTTATTGAGATGGTTCCGCCAACCAATGTCTCACTCCCAATTATTAATTAACCCCTCAATTACTTTATTTGTTCGGCGTTGAGATTTCCAAAATACTCCAATTTCTAGAGGCTCAAATGTCTGTAACCGGGGACATGGCTAATCGATTAGGTTTTTACTCTGCAGAGTCTTGTGCACTTTACCCGCAAGATTCGTTCCCTCCTTTATGTCCTCACACTTCCCGGTGTTTGAAGATGGGACGAACGAAACAGGGTCTTCCATAGAGTTTCTCTAGGCACTGCCGGTGCCCATCCATGTCCTACCGTTCTTCTACATCTGCTGGCATTGTCCGTCCAGAGTCACGCCTAAGGTCAACCCAGCCAGAGCCCATAATGGCTTGCGGCTGCGCAGGTAAGCTTCCGGTCAAGGGGTATCCATCCGTCTCGTCGTGGCGGGGTGAAGCTTTCCGCAAGATGTCATGGCACTTCTCCATGCATCCCGGCCATCCGCTGGTTCCTCCAGGGTGCCCGTCAACGATCCTCCACCCAGTAGTGAATTTGAAGTCCATCTTGAGCTTGAAGTCATGGGGTTGTCATCATCTTGACTCTCACATCTCCCTTATGAATCTCTCAACCAGCCCCGTCTATGAGCATAACAAAATAAACTACATCGTCCCGGGCAATAGTAACAAGGGGAATTGGGTTCATCCTACCTCATGATACTACTTAAGACATAACTTAAAATTCTCCTACCGCATGCATGGTGGGGAGGAATAATTCTAATGCAAGAAAATCATAGGTATTGTAAAACATGATCAAATGACTTGCCTGGCTGACGGTATTCAAACACTAGTGACTCGAGATAGCAAGCTTCGCACTCCGGAAATTCTATCGAGTCAAACAAAAGCACAAATAAGTATTCCACTAAATATCATAACAGAAAGCTAAAAAGATCACACAGGCACTCAACCAAAACCAAAGAAAACTCGAAGAACTCCAAACCAACAACTAGCAAGAACAAAAAAATAAAATAAATAAACATTTTATTTTACTGTAAATAGAAGTTCACCCTCTGTAACTACAGAAACTAATCTAAAATATACTATAACAGAGGTGAAAAAAATCCTAAACTAATTAGAACAACAGAAAATAGCAGCAAGCAAAAAAACTAGAAAGGCTGTTTTCAAGTAAAACTATTTTTAATAAAGACTAAAAATACACAAATAAATTCCTACTGCTAGGCAAGGTCAAAGCAAAGCAGTAAAAAAAGAATCACTAAAAAATAATAATCCTACCTCAAATTATAGCAGAAATACTAATCTGACTAAAACTAATATAAAACTATTTTTATAAACTTAAACATGGCCGAATCTATTTTCTACAGAAACTATAGGAAATTTGTAAACTAACAAAAAAAGAATCAACTAAAAATAATAAATATCCTAAAAGATATAGACTTTTCAATATTGGAACTATTCTGTTTTAAAAATAGAAACTAAAATTAAAACTAAAAACAAAGCAGGCGCTACTGGGCCTATCTAACGCTCAGGCGAAAACTAACTAAAACGCGCCCGCGGCTAAACAGAAATAACCGACCGGGGCGGTCTAACTAACCAGGTAACTAAACCGTAAACCAAACCATACAAAACTGATCTAATACAAATAAAAACCTAACCCTTCGCTAGTCTAATCTAAGCTGTAGACTGCAGATCTAATGGTGGAGGGGAGCTCAGGCTTACAGCGTCGGCGGCGACGAACAGAGACGACGGCGGCGGCTCGGGCGTTGACGGTGCGGCGGCTCCGGTCGTCGGGGAAGAGGACAGTGGCGTCAGGGCGATGCGGCGGAGCGAGGGCGTCGTCCGGGTGGTCTCGGTGATGGTCGAAGATGACGGAGGTGAGCGGGACAAGCTCGGCGGGGCTCCTGGGGCTCTGCAATTCCGGCGACGGGCGGTGATGCTCAAGGCGGCGGCTCCGGCGATCCCTGGGCAAAGAGGGGATGTCAAAGAGGTGCGGGAGGAGGTGGCGGTTCGGGTGAAGATGCTGGGAGGGCAGGGGAGGTACTGACAACGTCGGGAGTGGCGGCGAACCAAGACGGCGGTGGCAAGATGCGTTCGGCGAGGGCGCGAGCTACGGGTGGTTTTGAGCTTAGGGTTTTAGGGGGATCGAGAGAGGAGGCTGAGGGGTTTATATAGGGCAAAGTCTTGGAGGAGAGGCGACACGGGATCGCGATCCCGAGAAGATTTTGGTGTCGGGCGCGCTCTGCGTGTGCTCCGGTGTGGCGTGTCGTGTGCAAGGGGAAAGAGATGGGTGGGGTCGGCGCGTCAGTGAGAGACAGAGGTGGAGGCGAGCAGGCGACCGAACGGGAGTGGCTTCGGGTGTGTGGCACGCTGGGCTGGCGGCCTCGGCGCTGGTGGGCCACGTCGAGTGGCTGGCTGGGCCGGTTGGCCTGGCCAGCTCGGGGTTTTTTTCCTATTTTTTTGAATAATCACACAGAGAGAAAACTATAGTATTTTTTATATATGACATATATATAAATAAAATCAGAAAAATAAATTCTACAATGCGGACATTTTTCCAGAGGAAAAACAGAAACTAAAATAAAACACTTTTTTTTGCAAATTCCAAATAAAATAAATTTGAATTCAAACCTTTTGGCCATATTTTTCTTCTGACGTTTTTGGAGTGTCATGTTAGCTCCTCTCATACTTTTGATCAAGTATTTGTCAGGGATATTTGAAGTAAATTTTCAAATGCCAAGTTGAATCCAATTCAAACAAAACTCAAATGCCTCTGAAAATTCCAAATGACACACAATTTCAAACAATATTCATAGATGCTTAACCAATAATGGTAAAACATTCCAAATTGAAAATTTGGGATGTTACACCCAGTGATGACCATAGTTTGACGAATTCATGTATTCTCTATGTGTTAGTGCTTTGGTCCGGTATTCTATTAAAAGGAGGCCTTAATATCCCTTAGTTTCCGCTAGGACCCCGCTGCCACGGGAGGGTAAGACAAAAGATGTCATGCACGTTCTTTTCCAGAAGCACGTATGACTATATTCGGAATACATGCCTACATTACATTGATGAATTGGAGCTAGTTCCGTGTCACCTTAGGTTATGACTGTTACATGATGAACCGCATCCGATATAATTCTCCATCGTCGATCCAATGCATACGAGCTTTTCATATATTGTTCTTCGTTTATTTACTTTTTCGTTGCTATTTTTACAATCACTACAAAACCCAAAAATATTACTTTTGCTACCGTTACCGTTACTATTATATTACTTCGCTACTAAATACTTTGCTGCAGATATTAAGTTATCCAGGTGTGGTTGAATTGACAACTCAACTGCTAATACATGAGAATATTCTTTGGCTCCCCTTGTGTTGAATCAATAAATTTGGGTTGAATGCTCTACCCTCGAAAACTGTTGCAATCCCCTATACTTGTGGGTTATCACTTTGCCTCAGTTCCCCCTCCCCCGGTCTATGGAGGACCGGTCCCTACACCGCACATTAACCATCTTGGTCCTCCTCCTAAGCTTGTTAAGGGTGATTTTGCTAATTGGATTTTTCGCATCAAGTATCATTTGAATCACATGTCAACAAACCTTTGGAGAATCATTGAGCAAGGCTTCTACCCACATGATCCAAGCAACCTCACCCCAAGAGAAGAAGTGGACAATCAATACAACCACTCTGCCTTGTTCATCCTTCAACATGTGGTTCCTCCTGAAGATCTATCTCACTTGCATCCCTTCACTCTTGCAAAGCATTGTTGGGAACACATCATATGTTTGTACAAGGGGAGCTCAAGCATCCAACAGTGCAACTTTGAAATGGTCCTTGATGAGGCCGATGAATTCATGATGCTATAAGATGAAGATCCGCGCGATCTCTACCGGAGGGTGACAACTCTTGCGGATGCTCTCCAAGACCATGGGAGCAGGATACGGTTGACAATTGGATCAAGCGCAAGTTTCTCAAGGCCATCATGCCATTCAACAAGGCCATGTCCCCTGTGATTCGTCAAAGGCCAGATTTCCACACCTTCACCTCAAGTGAAGTGTTGGATGAGTTTATTGCCATGAACATCATGAACAAGACTGCCAACAATGCTCTT